>NC_137063.1:22028873-22131373 GCF_032717465.1 Coenobita brevimanus | reverse complement strand
AAATTCAAAGTTATTATGATAAGAGCTATTCATATATCATATAGAGATAATGATACTGGTATACTTCTATATCATTCTTTTTTTTATATAATAATAATAATAATATATACAAAATATGTACACTTCATTCATGGAGGTTAACTTGAATTCTTACTCTACCCCCACTAAATACTGACTCCAAATTTGCAATTCTTGCATGCATTCTGTGCATTGCGAAGAGCACTACTGCAAATACAATACAGGAAATTATAAGTACAGTAGGTGCTGGGCTATACACATAATATGGGTTGAACATACTCAAACTCAAATATTCCAAGGTCTTCATTGTTTCATTGATCAGTTGCATAGTTTCAAACTTAGGTGGTCAGCTTAATACCTGTGCTCATGTTTAAGTCCATATTAGGAAGTGGGTGGAAATGTTTGCATGAATTCCCTACTTCGGAACAAAGGCTTCAATTTATGTTTATGTATGCCTTGACTAATTATCTGACGTAGTTCTTGAACAGGAAGTAAGTCACATGTGATCTTGCCATCACCGGCATTCGAAATTCCTTGCATAAGTGCCCTGTAAGGAACTCTAGTGTTGTCTAATTGGAGTAGAATTGTGTCAATGTGTTCCGTGATGATGGAAAAGTGTTATGTTACCTTCATGTCATTTATTTTATCTACACTTTCGAGAGCTATGTTTTCCGCCTTGTTCTTATTTTTCACAATTGTCTTCATTGCTGAGTTATGTCCTGTGACGAATTGATCTTGGTGTGTTAGTACTTGAGCTATTTTATTAAATTTGTTTATTTCTTGAAGGTCTTCCTCTGTAGCCAGTCCAAAGATGTTCCCAATAACTGCACCACCCAGGTCGAACAAACCGCGCTTTTGGCGAGTTGTTCTTATTCTTGTTGCCCAATACCTCCGTTCCATAAGATGGGAGATCTTGGATCATGATGAGCATAGTTGACAGCCTGTTCTATTTTTCATTTCGCTAACTTCACTATTTCATCCACTTCGTTTGTGTTATGTGTTTGTGAAACATAGGCTCCTAATCATGATGTCCAGGGTCCTCATGGGTCTCGCGATGTTTTCTAGATAAGAAGGTAATTCGTATAAGTAATCCAGACTGATTTCAGTACTCGTGACACCTTTTACGATTGATGTCGTGGCCGTGGGAGCTATGAGACAACCTAGCCGCACTATGTGTTGGTGGTCTGTGACCGTATCCTCTTGGTATGTAGAGAAGAATCCATAGCATAAGTCCCTTTATCATTACCTACCGACAAAAATCTTTTAATCTTCTAATATGGTCATGCTCTTGTCGATGATAGTGATGATGTGAGTTACGGTTGACTAACGGAGAACAATAACTTGCTTGTTATTTCAAGTGTAGGAGGATTTTAAATTGATATTTAAATCATGTAAATGATGTACCGTAGATTTTATTGGAACAGTTGCACCTATGTTTGATTGTTTGGTATGACAAATTATTTTTGTAATTATTTTTTTCTTGATTGGTTTCATGTGTTACGTTCGCTTGTTCGGTTGTATCCGAGGTTAAATAATTATTGGATAGTTCCCTTGAAACTCGTTTTAAATGATCAATATGAACTTGTTTCTCTTCGCCACTTGACAGTGACCTAATTAAAACTTTGTTTGCTTCTATGTTAATTACTCTGTACGGGCCCTCAAATTTTGGGGATAATTTATTGTCTCATATGAATGTTACCGCAGACAGTGTCTCCTAAGCTGGTAGGCAAGTCTCTTGCCTTTTTATTAAATGTCTCCGTCATTTCTTCCTTGGATATCGTTAATTGTTTTTTGACTATTTTGTGAATGTCCTGGAATTCACGTAAACGGACTTTAGCGTAATCATCGTAATTGTATACGGGCAGACTGGCACCTTCTATACTGTTTTTTTTTATTGAGGCGAAGATGCACTGGATAGGTTGGTGACGATTGGCTGAAAGCAGCATGTCCGAATAACATTTACTAGCCCAAATATCCCCATCAGATATATGCTGTCAAATAATAATAAAGAGATTATGAAGTAACGTTGCATTCAGCCAATTATCACCAAACTGTCAAGTGCATCTTCGCCTCGATTTAAAAAAAAAAAAAAAAAGAACTGAGTTTAGGAGCTCATATAGTAGTTTTTTATCTGTCCCATATATAATGAAATATGGTGTGTCACCTATGGATTTATTTATAGATCCATTAACTGGGAATCCAATCATCCCAGCTTGCATTATTTTCATTGAGAATGTGTCGTAGTACATCTAATGCTTTTTTGTTTTGTCTCTCTTCTAACCCATGCTGGGTGATAGGCTAAAACGTTAACCTTTTTGATATTGTATTGTTTACATACTTCTTGTAAGACATCAGAATTAAATTCTCCTCCATTATCACTTATTAGTACCTTTGGGGTAGTAAAGTCACGTATCACATTATCTATTATTGCCTTTGCTACTGTCTCTGCTGTTTTATCTTTTATTGGGGCTAAAATGACATAACGGAAATAATGATCCATTGCTACGAATAGGTATTTGTTATTATTGTATGATAATGGCATCTTGAATAAATTGAGTAAATCAACCTCGACAACGTCACATCGTTGATATGGTACAGGATAATTACCTATTGGTGCAGGTGAAATTGGGTATCCTTTGTGTTTTGCACATGATTCGCATCTGTCTATATGATTGTTTATATCTTTTCGTAATGATGGCCAGTAATATAACTGGGCTTGTTTGAATGTCCTATCCTTTCCAGGATGTCCTACATGTGGGCTATCGTGTATCGTTAGTAATACTTGGGGTATCATGTCATTAGGTACTACCAATTGGTTATTATTTATTCGGCGTTGTGGTTGTTCTGGGTTGATCTTATATAATGCATTATTGATAATTGTGAATTGTTCTAGTGGTACATGTAGTTTGGGTAATTGTATGTCATCCCCACTTTCTAACTTGTATATAACTCTAGACCATGTTGGATCAAGTCTTTATGCGTTTGCGATTTCATCGTGGTTTGGGATGTCTCCTTTGAGATCTAATGCCTCGACCTGAATTGTTTTCGGGTTCCTAGATAATGCGTCGGCTACCAGATTCATTTTGCCTTGTATATAATGAATATGTACATCACTCTGGTTTTGCTGGCCATTATTATATTATATATATATAAAACCTTTAGGGCTAAGATGCGTATGAATGTGTTTGAATGGATGAGTAAATGGGGAGTGTGTCGTCCTGTCTCGGCTACCTCCCTTTCTTTGGGGGAAGCAGCCTAGGTATATATATATATATATATATATATATATATATATATATATATATATATATATATATATATATATATATATCCCTGCTTGTCGTAAAAGGCGACTAAAAGGGTTGGCGGAGGTTTAGTACCCCTCCCCGGAAAACAACTAAAAAAACAAACAATAAGCCTCGGACAAGGACTGACCAAACGATGACGACCAAGGACCGAACAAAGGACATGGTAATTGGAACATGGAATGTAAGGGGAGCGAATGATGAGGTGAAAGAGAGAGAGATTGTCCAGGTGCTTGAGGGTGCGAAAGTGGATGTATGTGGAATAACTGAAACAAAATGGAGAGGAGAAAGTGTGAGAGAATGGGAGTATGGATGGGGTATATGTGCAGGAGTAGGTGACAATGAGAGGGCAAAGGAAGGAGTATGTATAGTTGTGAGTAAAAGATGGAAGACGAGCATAAGACAGTATGGATCAGTTGGGTCAAGGATTGTGTGGGTAAAGTTGAAAGTTGGAATACAAATGTGGGGCGATTGTGTGTGTGAGTATGCACCAACGCAAGATCGTGCAAGAAGAGTGAGAGAAGAGTTCTGGACAAATGTAGAAGTGTGCATGGAAAAGTTTGGAAGGAATGAGAAAGTGTTTTTGATTGGTGATATGAATGGTAAAGTTGGGAATGTGAAGGTGGATTGAATAGTTGGTGAGTGGGGTGTGCCTGCTGAGATAGATGAGAATGGGAGTGCGTTAGTGGACATTTGTGCTAGGAGGGGGTTGGTGATAGCCAATACCCTCTTCTGGCGTAAAATGATCCACAGGTATACATGGTGAGTGATGAGAAGGGTGGGTGGTGAACTGAATGAAAGGAAGGCAATGATTGATTATGTATGTGTGGATGAAAGGATGCGATGTGTAAAGGATGCAAGAGTGTATAGAGGTTGGGGGAGTGGACTTTCTGACCACTACTTGGTGGTGGCCAGAATTAGAATGCAAGTAAGATGGAGGAATAGAAGATGGGAAAGACGAGAGGAAGGAGTAGTTGCAAGGAGAGTGGAAAGGTTACAAGAGGATGAGAAAAAGGCAGAGTATAAGAGAGAAGTGAAGGAACGATTGGGCATATATGAATTGGAGCAGATGGGAGACGTGGAAGGTGTGTGTAAGATATTTACAGAAGAAATATGTGCAGCATGTGATGTGGTGTGTGGAAGGAAGAGAAGACGGTGGGGGAGGGTGCAAGGAACAGCGTGGTGGACTGAAGAGGTGAAACAGGCTGTGGCACAAAAGAAGAAAGCATACAAGGAATGGATGAGAAATAGGGGCGTGGAAGAAGTTGAGAGGTGGAAGAGAGAGTTATATGTAGAAAGAAAGAGGTGAAAAGTTTAGTAAGAGAGTAAGAAGAGAGTGGATGAGGAATTTGGAAGGAATTTGAGTGTAAAATGGAGGGACTGTAAGAAAATGTTCTGGAGAGAGGTGAAAAGAGTAAGACAGGGTGGAAGTGAAGTTAGCAGGGGAGTGAAAGATAAAAATGGTAGATTACTAGTGGAGAAGGGAGAAAAAGTGAGCAGATGGAGAGAACACTTTAATGAATTGTTGAACGTAGAGGATGGAAGTAATGCGAGTATAAGTGGCTGGGGAATGGCTGGGAGAAGGAGGAAGGTGAGAAGACAGGAAGAAATCAGTAGGACAGAAGTTGTGGAAGCAATGAAGAAAGTTAAATTGGGGAAAGCCCCAGAAATTGATGGAGTGTGTGGTGAAATGCTGAAGCATGGGGGAGAGATAGTAGTAGAATGGATGTGGAAGATGTGCAGATTGGCCTGGGAGGAAGGTAGAGTCCCGGAGGATTGGAAGTCAGGTATAATTATTCCCTTGTAGAAAGGAAAAGGGGAAAAAGAAGTGTGTGGTAATCATAGGGGCATTTGTCTTCTTAGTATAATAGGAAAAGTGTATGGTAGGATACTTATAGACAGAGTTAGAACAGAGAAATTAGTTGGAGAAGAACAGGGAGGCTTTAGGAAGGGAAGAGGTTGTGTAGATCAGATATTCATTCTTAGATCTTTAGTGGAAAAGTTTCTAGAGAAGGGAAAGAAGTTGTATACGGCTTTCATGTATTTGGAGAAAGCATATGACAGGGTGGATAGACAAGGATTGTGGAAAGTGTTAAGAATATATGGAGTAGATGGGAAGTTGTTGAATGCTGTGAAGAGTATGTACGATGGTACGAAGGCTGGAGTGCGTGTGGATGGTGAACTAAGTGAATTTTTCTCTTTGAAAGTTGGTTTGAAACAGGGATGTGTCATGTCTCCATGGTTGTTCAATCTGTACATGGATGGGGTAATAAAAGAGGTACAAGGTAGGGTAGTGGATGTTGGAGTGGCCCTGGTGAGAGAGGATAGTGTTCGGAAACTCCCTGTACTGTTGTTTGCAGATGATACTGTGTTGTTGAGTGAAGACGAAGGGGAGCTGCAAGGCTTGGTGGATGAGTTTGGGAGAGTGTGTAAGAAACGGAATCTAAAGGTGAATGTAGGGAAGAGTAAAATGATGGTCTTTGAGAGAGGTGAAGTTAATGAATGTACAGCGAGGTTGGATGGTGAGGAATTGGAAAATGTGAGTACGTTTAAGTACTTGGGTAGTGTGATGAGTAAGGATGGAGGTTTGGAGGGTGAAGTGCTTGAAAGGGTACAGCAGGGAAGAAAGGTTGCTGGTTCTTTTAAAGCAGTGATAAGAAACTGGGAAGTGAGCATGGAAATGAAAAAGTTACTACATGACAGTATTATGATACCAGGTCTAACGTACGGAAGTGAAGCTTGGACATTATTGGAAGGCCACAAGTCAAAAGTGAGTGCAGTGGAAATGAGGTATTTAAGAGGAGCCTGTGGAGTCATGTGGAGAGACAGGCTGACGAATGAGGATATAAAGGAGCGTTGTGGTGTTGATGTGGATGTGATAGGAAGCGTTATGAGGAACACTCTGAGGTGGTTTGGCCATGTGGAGAGGACGGAGGGTGAAAGACTAACGAAGAGAGTGTATGTGAGTGAGGTGGAGGGGGGAAGAGGGAGGGGGAGGCCGAGGATGAGATGTAGGGATGGGGTGGAGAGGTATATGAGAGAGGGGGGTGTGAGTTGGGAGCAGGGCAGTGAAATGGCGGGTGACAGGGCGACTTGGAGGCGATTCGTTTGTGGCCACCCCAAACGGGATTGAGGCGTCTGGCAATATATATATATATATATATATATATATATATATATATATATATATATATATATATATATATATATATATATATATATATATATATATATATTGTTACGGAACAGAGAAAGATAATGTACACTTTAAGTGAGAATACTAAAAATCACTACTGTCCCGTAAAGTTCCAGGTTCAAAACAAAAGAGTTAGGTAAAATTACAAGTTAAAGTTTAATGCTCAAACTAACAACAAAACATTCAGGACTCATAAGGATAATGTAATGGCAAAAAACAGGTTAAATATATGGTTAACTGCAATAGCCTCTATTAACCCGAAATTAGCATGAGTAAATTTATCTAAGTCAGCCCTGATAAAATGAAAAATACCAGATAATACTCAGTGAATGCAAGATATATTATTACAGATACAAAATATTATTAATAATGGCTGATAGTAACACTTTACATTAAACACAAAAACGTCACTAGGCCTACGAATTAACACCTTATGCTATACAGTACAAGAAAAAGTGTAATAACACTTATACTCAAATTACACAGCTGCTAGATGGTTGGAGACTTCCTGAGCACTCACAATAATAACAACTGTACAGGGGAGGACAGAGATGTGAACAAAATGAGGAGTAGATCTAAGTGGCAATAATGCAGAGACTGAGCTCATTATATAGGGGCCGGGAGAGCTTGATACAACTTGTAAGAAGGACGCGCAAATGAAGCCAGGGGGACAAAGAGTTGACAATCCTGCTCTGAACAACAGAAAGAACGACTTACTCTACTATAAGGGAGGAGGGGGGGAGTGAGGTAGAACACGCTCGTGACAAAACATGCAGCATACTGTACGTTAGAATTACACAAAGGATGATGAAATCATAGGCTATGTAACAATATATATATATATATATATATATATATATATATATATATATATATATTGTTACATAGCCTATGATTTCATCATCCTTTGTGTAATTTTAACGCACAGTATGCTGCATGTTTGATCATGAGCGTGTTCTGCCTCAGTCCTCCCCTTCTATCGTTATAGTAGAGTAAGTCGTCCTTTCTGTTGTTCAGTGCGGGATTTTCAGCTCTTTGTCCCCATGGCTTCATTTGCGCTCCTTCTTACAAGTTGTATCAAGGTCTGCTGGCCCCTATATAATGAGCTCAGTCTCTGCATCATTGCCACTTAGATCTGCTCCTCATTTTGTTCACATCTCTGTCCTCCCCTGTACAGTTATTATTATTGTGAGTGCTCAAGAAATCTCCAAACATCTAGCAGCTGTGTGTAATTTGAGTATAAGTGTTATTGCATTTTGTTCTTGTACTGTATAGCATAAGGTGTTGATTTGTAGGCCTAGTGAAGTTTTTGTAATTCATGTAGGGATCTTTATGTCCATCATTTTTAATAATATTTTGTGTCTGTAATGATTTATCTTGCATTGACTGAGCATTGCCCGGTGTATTTTCATTTTATCAGGGCTGACTTAGATAAATTTACTCTTGCTAATTTCGTGTTAATAGAGGCTATTGCAGTTAACCATATATTTAACCTGTTTTTTTGCCATTACATTATCCTTATGAGTCCTGAATGTTTTGTTGTTAGTTTGTGCATTAAACTTTAACTTGTAATTTTACCTAACTCTTGTTTTGAACCTGGAACTTTACGGGACAGTAGTGAATTTTAGTATTCTCACTTAAAGTGTACATTATCTTTCTCTGTTCCGTAACAATATATATATATATATATATATATATATATATATATATATATATATATATATATATATATATATATATATATATTTTTTTTTTGAGGTGGGAGGTTATAGGGGTAGAACACTCAATTGTAGTGCTGAGGTGTCTGACAAGTGGTGCGGAATGTAGGGTTGATTGATTTGATTTGATTAATTTATTATGCCCGAAGGCAACAAACCTATTACAGTGTCATGCAGCCTTATGTGAGGTGAGTACAGGGGAACTCGTGCCACGTAGGACACACTAGCTATAACAAATTAACACCCACCAAAGTGTGGATGATGCATGAGAATACCATCTAAGTTATCATCTCCCAACCAATGTTTACACGTATCCCCTAATGTGAGTCTGTGTGGTATTAAATTAGAGACAATTGGACATTGCAGGCAATAATGGTCAAAGGTGTTGGCACTGGGTGCGTCACACAGCTTACAGGAGGAGAAATGAGGTGCATTGCCCGCCCCAGCCACCTGCCACACAGGTCGGTAGCCCAGTCTGAGGCGGGCACACATCACTTTATGTTGACGATCCATAAGACCACTGCCATGATATCCATGGGAACGAGAGAGAAAGTGGTCATAATGTTGCATAGACGCATTGTGAGCCCTCTCAGCATTTCTACGGTGGAGAATAGGGGAGCGGGCTGCTCTGCAAGTTATCTGCTTGTAGCAAATGTGGGAGGCATTAGTACCATCCACAGCGGGTGTATCCAGTCCTCAGGCAGTCCTTGCAAGGAGGTCAGCAGTGTTGTTGGCTGAGACCATTATAAGAGGGAATCCACAGAAAGTGCACCACCAGTGAACGATCACCGGCAGTGGCCAATTAACAGAGTATCTGCATAATGAGGTGTTGATGTGCAGGCCTGGGAGAGGAGAGGGCATGGAGGGCCGGCTGTGATTCCCAGATGATCAAGCCACTGTTGTCCATCCGTATTAATAAAGTAACTACATCCAGGAGTCCATGTAGTTTGCAATACGTAGAGCTCGATAAGGTTGGCAGTCGACGGCCCAACCAGCCCCCTTGAGGTGGGTCCAGACTTGGGGAAAATACAGTACAGTCAGCACTGCCATCCTCCTGCAGGGAGCCATCAGTGTATATATGGTAGGCTGAAGGGAGGGAAGGAGACAGCCTGGTGATGGTCTCCAAAGCTAGCTGTTTCTGAAGCTGAGAGTCTTGGAGGCCAGAGTATATGAGATAGCAGGCACAGGGGTCTGCCAAGGTGGAATGCCATAGTCCACCTCCCTCAGCAGGCACCAGTACGTTGATGTTTAGCTGTCGGATGCTTGAACTAACAGTATTAACTAGTTTGTGGCCACCACAATGAAGCAGAGACCTTGGTGCAGTGGGATCAAGGGAAGCCCGAATGATGTGAGAGTAGTGGGGAGAAAGGTGAGGATAATGTAGGCACTTAACGCTGGAGTATATTCTCTCAACAAATGGTGGAAGGTTGAGTTCAAGTTGCATGTTGACAATTCTGGTTGAGCCAGGGCAGCCCAGGATGAGTCTCATTACCGCTTATTGGATCTTCTCATGAGGTTGTAAGGCTGTTCTGGAAAGTTGACAAAGAGCAGGGGAGAGATAATCAACAACTGATTGGATGAACGCTATGTATATGGTTCGTGCTACAGGAATAGACACCGTGGCAGCATAATTAGTGAGCCACTTGAGAGGTTTTAGGTGCCACTGTAGCCGGGTCAGCAGATCCTGAACAATCGGATGCATGCGTTGTCTTGCAGGAACAGAGGGAGAAATCCGTACAGGCACCCACAGATAAAGGTACTGCATGCACAAAGGAATAACACAATCCCCGAAAGAGAATACAAGCAGTGTTCTTGCTGGACGGGAAGTGAAGATTCTACTCTTCTCTGGAGAGATAATGAGTCCACATTTGGAAGCCGACTCATGAAACATGTGAAGGAAACATTGCAGATCTGCTGGGGAATTTGAGTGAATGCAGATGTCATCAGCATACCAAGTAATCGTGGTTCCAGGGATGTCAGGAAGGAGGGTGAGTAGATGATGTATGAGGATATTAAACAAAAAAGGACTAAGGACACCACCTCGTGGAGTACCAAGCTCGAAATCCTTAGCAGTGCTGTATGCACCCTTAAAAAGAACACGAGAGGACCTATTAGTCAGGTAACCATGTATCCATCACAGCAGGTTTCCCTTAACTCCAAAATCCACTAGCTGGTCGAGGATGATGTCTCTGTTGGCAACATCAAATGCACTCTTTAAATCAATGAAGGCCACTACACTGGTGGGGGATAAGAGGGTGTCTAGCTCCATGAGGCAGTGATGTGTCCCTCGCTGTGATAAAAAGCCATACAGTCGGGGCGAGAGCTTCTCCTGCAGCCTAAACAAGTCTTGTGAAGAGGATGCATTCTAGTACTCTACTTAAGCAGGAGGTGAGGGAAACAGGTCGGAATTTATCAGTGCCAGGTTTAGGAATAGGCACGATTGTACTGCAGGTCCAGGCTTGTGGCATGTATCCCAGATGGATGCAAAGGTTGAGCAGCTGGAGAAGGGGATTGCCAGGAACTTTCAGGAAGACACGGACGACAGAAAAAGTGATGCCATCATCACCTGGAGCCGTTACCCTACCCCTGGCTAGGGCCCGTCACAATTCATCGTCAATTATAGCCACACCATCTTCATCATCTGTCCTCGGTAAAGCAGCAATAACACGGAGCGCACGAAAGTTTTTCTGGGTGGAGAGCAAGTTCTGTATGTGTGCAGGAACGGTGCAGGCCTGTGACTGTGCAGACCAGGCATCTACAAGATCCTGTGCATACAGTACTGTACTGGACTGTGGTGGAGGACACTGGTTGGCTTCTTAACAACCTTGTTGATAAGGTGCCACATGGAACCAACAGTCGTTTGATGGTTGATGCTGTCGGTAAGTTTATGCCACGAATCGGTATAAATGCAGTGCTGAAGAGCAACTAGATCATCCCTCGACAATCGATACCGATGGAGACTCTCGGGGGAAGGTCGTCTTTGAAAGGCAAAACCGTCTTCCTCTTCCTTCCTCTCTGCCCAAGCGATGTGATTATCCAGTGCCCAGGTGTGGGCATCATGATGGCATGTAATGTGTGGCCTGCTGACATAATGGGTGTAGAAGTCATGCATGGAACTGACAAGTGATGAATACAACTTTTTGGGACAATGAAGGTCGAATTGGGAAGAAGGTTGGTCATATAGGAGATGTATGTAAGTCAGAACTTGGGTGGGATTGCAATGCGAGTGCATTTGGGTATAGGAGAAGGTGTAGCAGGGAGGGAATAATGAAGGCTCAGAGCAATGCAATCAGAGAAGAGCTCAGGGATAGATGAACTCCTGACCAGGGACGCCACGAGGCTGGATGTAAAAATGTGATCTAGTGTGCCTCCTCGAGAGTGTGTGGCCCCACCGGTGTCCCAGCGGGTGAGCTGATTACGATGAATATACTCAAGAAGTTTAGTCAGGTCACGGTTAATGGTGGCAGAAAGGTCCCCCAAAGCAGTCTGTCGGGCATTATAATCCCCCATGTATATCATGCCACGGATGGTGGGAGCTGGGAGAGCAGCTGTATTCAACCTGCCTGGCGCTGAGTGCACGTTGCACAACCGAATTGTGCCACTTCCAGTGGTGACCTCAAGAAGCCGAAAGGTTGTCTCGTCGTCTACAGAGCTTTGGAGGAAACAGTGCTGGATGGAGGAGTGGATATACATGACAAGTCCATTCCTAACTCGATGGATGTAAGAAACATAACCACTGAGAGTGGGTGTCTCTACCCCAAGTAGCGCACGACCAAGAAAGGATTCCTGAATGAAAATGATATCCTTTGAGTGCAGTAAGTTTAGACCGGTTAGTAACACAACAGGCGTTCCAAGAGATGAGATGCAGTTGTGCCATGTTACCGAACTTTGCCATGACGTTTCCGGGGGCCAGATGAGGAAGTGTTGGTGGTATGAGAAGTGCTACGTGGCGTGCCACGAGGGGAAGACTCGCTGAGGGGAGCATTCAGTCATCCAGCGGGAGTGACAATGGAGTCTAGCTTCTCCATAAGGGTGGTGACAGTTGTAATGATGACTTGTGATTCAACCAGTGAATTTAATGTTGTCTCAAGTGTGGCTTTCTTGCTAACCAAGCCATCAATGTGGGTTTCTATTGCATCGAATCGTGCCGTAAGTGAGCTAATCCGAGTCCTGAGAGTGGCAACAGCATTGCAAAGTTCAGTGACTGCAGCTGAGTTCAAACCAATAGTGGAGGCAGGGGAACGGCAGCGCGGAGTGAGGGTGGTGGTGATGCTAGTGGAGCCCCACCCTTAGCAACAGGGGCGGGGTTAGCCTGGAGTCTAGTGCAGCCATGCCAAACATTAACCCCTTCTTGATGACATCAGGGACATTTCCAGTGCAAGGTATCTGGAGGTGGTAGGTTGGGTTGCATCAAGGATGTATCAGAAGCAAATGGAGGGGGTCGGTGAGGACACGTCCGAGAGTTGTGTTGGCCAGAGCACCATGCACACCGTTCTGGCACAGAACAATACTAGGAGATGTGACCAATGCCCCAGCATCGAAAGCACCACAGTTACTCGTCCTTCATCTTACGAAACTCACAAGATGGGAGGCAGGGAAGGAAGCTGAAGGTGACAGTTGGTAGCGGTGGGTGAGGAAGGCTCCAGGTGACTACCAGCTGGTTGATAGGAGTGTCATTCTGGTGGAAACGTTGGGCTGAGTAGATACCTGGCAGCTCCTTGGGCAAGTTGGGATCAGTGCAGACAGGATAATGTGTAAGGAGGTAAGTAGGAAACTTGCGGGGCCTCTCAGGTGAGTCTTGAATTTCCAAAGAAAGGGATAGGAACTCTCCTTTAGTTACGCTATCTACAATGTCCCTGCAACATCTGGAGATGTAGACAAAATGGGAAGTGACTGCAGACATCTTGACCTCCGCTTGGGTGCGATCAAGGTGAAAAGCACTGTTGACCTCAGACAACCATCGAAGTTTAATGTCCACAGTTGGGTTGTCTTGAATAAAAGCTTGATGTGGTCAGCCCTAGGTGCGAACACAGGGGGCACAGAGGCAGGAAGCAACGGCAAAACTTGGGGGGATTGAACAAGCTGCAGGAGGCAAGGAGTGTTGGATCCATGAGCGGTTGCCCTCTGCAGAGGACCAGAAGTCTCCTGCTGCTTGGAGGATTTGGCGGCAGGGGATGAAGGCTCACTGTTGCTGTCTGAGATGTTATGCACGGGGTGCTTGGCGGAGGAAGATGCCTGGCCAATGAGGTGAGATGTGGCAGGTACAGATAGTGTTGGTTCTGTAGCTACTTCCCCAGCTAGCGAGACATTGCTACTACTTTGTGGTAGCTGTGGCCAGTCACTCTGAGTCATCTCATCCTTGTCACTCAGCACCAGGTCAGCTTCAAGGTCCTCGAGGGTGGCAGGGCCCGAGTTCTCCATGCTGCACGCCTAGGCAGGTAGAAGGGTGAGCAGGGTGTCAGTTTCACCAGCATGACAGAACAGACCAATGGTAGCAGGGGAAGTCGAGTGATGCGTCCATAATGTCACACAGGTCGTACTGCGCATGTGCAGAAATGAGAAAACCCGACTAGGGGGGTCCCATCTACTGTACTGAATTTCCCCCCCAAACTACAGGCTAAGTCCAAACACCAGAAAAACACAACCAAAGGTGAAGTAAGCACTTGAACTTTATGTTGCTCCCTGCAACGACAGAAGGGTGTTGGAAAGCAAGGACCAGCGGAAAAACCAGGATTATGAGCCACACACAGCAATGATTTGTGTACGTCCAACCCTCTGGTGGCCATTCGGAATGTAGGGTGGTTGGTAGTCAATATGCCACAGGTTTCCGGAAAAGGTTGGCCAAGTGGGGTCACTTCCCAGAGTGAACTCAACTCTTCCAGGTCCGGCGACTATGAGAATACCTCGGTTAGGGAGGAGTAACAAAGGGATGAGATCAAGGAGGATATAATATGGAGGGTGAACTCCCTTAAAAAACAATGCGTATTTGCGTGCCACAACGCGCGGTCCCATTCTCTCGACTCCCACAGCCAGAATAGAAAATGGAGTAATGGTAATCATAATGTACACATTAATATTCCTCATGACCATACTTGTAGGCCAGCATGTGTATCCATGACATATGTATGGGACAGTGAATTATAGTATACGGGTGTTTTAAGTATAATATGACGTAAAAGTTCATGTAGAGCACGTGTATGAATTGTGGACAAGAAACATATACGTAAACATATATTGGCATGCAGTGGCGGATCATATGATGAGGCGTTAAATTTGGAGTTCCAGTACGCCCCATGCATCTGCACTGTGAATGTCGGTTCATGTTAAATATCTGGTGCAGTAATGTAGGCAGTTGTATATAACTCACCAGAGGTTCGAGTCACACATTAATTATCTAACCAAACACATATGACGAACGTGTGAAATAATGTTCTGTACATAAAACAGTCAACCTATATATATCGATATGAGTATGATACATAATATATATTCTACGGAACAGGATGCTGGTGAATTGTATAAATGTCATCTTAATCAAACACACCAAGGTATATTTGACATGTGTAATGGACGAGTTTCAGGTCAATTTTTTTTTTTTTAGTAGGATGTATGTATAAGTAAAAAATACGGAGAAAATCACTATGCCAACCATTTTTTTCCAAGAAATTGTGCAAATACATGAAAAAATAGTAGATAAAGTAGCTGAAAAATCACGTAACTGAAACGGCCTCTGGTCGTGACGTCATGACTCACACCGAGGCGGTATAGTTGATTTTGTTTACATATAACCTACACACTCTGTGCTTGTTTCTGACCTCTAAGAATGTCCAGTGGAAAGAAGAATCTGTGGTGTTTCGTCCCAATGCGTAAGAACACTGACAAAAGTACACCTGGGAAAGTATTCCTCTGTGTGCCAGCAAATAAGAGTAAACGAAAGCAGTGGTGGATGGCTGCCTGTCGGGAGTTCCCAGTGCTGGATTGCAGTATTGATCTCTTAGGCATAAGAAAAATGTGAGTGCTGCAATATTTAACCAAGAAAAGGAGGGATATAACCCTCATATTGGCCCCAAATATCCGGACTCACTGAACTGTAGATGTTCAAAAATTTATGTATAATATAACCTATTTCTGAAAACAAATTTCAAGAAATGTCTCTTCATCAAAAGTTAGGCTTACTGGCCTACGACTACTGTACTTAGTACCATATTAGTATCCTATATCCATTAAGTTCAGAGCACTCACTGACACTAAAAGTTAAATGAGCAAACAGGGATTTTTTTTTTTTTAAAGATGTTTTGTGCACGGCTTTCCCTTAATCACCTTCCCCCCTTAGTTAACCTAATGTAACCAAACCTACCATTTTTATATAATGAAGAGGAAAGACCTTAATGACATGTTTAGTGCTGTCTATTTTTGTGCAAGCTAGTTCTTTTATGCCTCAGAAACTGATATACAGAAGACTTTTCCATGCTAAAATCCCATACCCATATTTTAATTTTGTTTTATGGTTTAGAATAATACTGATATGTACATGTTGACTAAATTAGGATAAAAGTGCATATTTGTTCAAGCTGGTTTACAAGTCATTGTGTGCTGTTTTCTTTTGTAATCTTGTGAGAAATTGTTCCATACTGAAATCAGTTATTTCTGTCTTGTATCTAACTGGTATATTTGTTTGTTTTTCAGTTAAAGGAGGACATGGAGAACTATCTCCGTTACACTATGGTGGGAGGTAACATCAAGCTGAAGGCAGGTGTCTTACCCCACAAGTTTGACTGTCAAGGGAGGAGTACACCACTGAATGCAAATAGGGCAACACTAAAGAGAAAGCGATTAATTCGAAAAATACTGGCAAAGAAAATAATTAAAATGTAGCAAGTAAGTGTGTCAATATTCATGTAGCTATATACATGTACAGTGAGACCATTCTGACAAAGGATATTACTGTACAGTACAATACTGTGGTACCATTAAGTTTGACTTTTGGGTGTAACAAACTCGTGGGTCTGCAAGAATATTTGGAATAAACCAGATTTGACACATGGCTTTATGGTGGGTTACTGGTAGAATAAAATTATTGAAATGTACAAAAAATAGTTTCCTCATCAGGGTCCTGTGGGTTTATGGATAGTTAAACCATGTTACTTGTTTTGTCATAACCATGACTATTGTGCTGACTGATTTTTGAACAGCTGCAGATGCATGGTCTCCGATGGATGGAGTGAGGGAGGTGCATGATGAGCATCCTGGAGAGGAGAGCGACAAACATTCTGAGGACCCGAGAGCACTTGAACCTTCTACTAAGAACATTGGGCTGCAGACTGTGCATGTGAGAATGAGGAAGTGTTTTATTCCATACAGTTTTGGTGAGAAAGGTGCATATGTCAGCTGTGAAAGGTGTGCAAGGGTCAGAATGAGCTGGATCAATGTGGGTTATGGGACATGGTTCTATTAAGTGGGAACCAAGTACGGGTACTTGAGATGCAGCAGGATTAAAGCTGGAAACCCAGGCCTCAATGCAGAGAACCAGTGGGTCTGAGTGTGAGCAAATGAGTGTCAAACTATGCATGAAAGATAATTTGGTTTTACGTTCCAGCTCCGTCATTCATGGACTAGGTGGAACTTCCCAGCATTCAATTTTAGTTCCCTTATCGTAAATACCTTTTCAGTTTCCTTTACCAGTCTCTGTAAGTCCCTTTCAGTCACCACCATTCATTTCCTTTTTGTTTAACTAATAATTAATACCCAATAAGGTAATAATAATGGTTGGTAAGTTAATGATATTTTCCAATTCCAGACTACAACAAAAAGATCCAAGGCTGTGCAAGTGACATGGATGCGAGCAGATGCAGCATGCAACACTGATGCTGAGCAGCTCAAAGTTGCCAGAACTGAAAATATGGACCTGTCTGATGAGGAGTTTGTTTCTAGTTATGAGAGTAGTGATTTGGATCATGACAGAAGCCAAGATTATGTGCCCTCTGAAAGCACATCTAGTAGTGAAGATGATGCTACTAATAGAGCATTATCACTTAATAGTACTCTGAAAATGATAATGAAGAACCCAATGGGATACATTGGTTTATAGAGAGACCATTTATACATAGTAGACCTGCTTTGTGATCATTTATCTTACATAACAGAGGGCAAATAATCTCGACACAAGATGAAGTTATGTTGGTTCTCATGGTTATTCGCACTGGGATATCAAATTACATTATTGCTGATATGTTTGGTGTCAATAAGAGTTGTGCAAGTCGTATCCTTGCTCGGGTTGTGCCTGTCATGGCTGGTTGCTTAAAGGAGCTGGTCTACTGGCCACCATCTGACATTATTAGTAGCAGACTTCCTCAGTCATTTAAAGCTTATTATCATACAGTAGAAAGCATAATTGACTGTTTTGAAATACAAATAGAAAAGTCTTCGTCAGCAATGACTCAAAGTATGACTTGGTCTGAGTACAAGAAGTGTAACAGTGTCAAGTATTTGATTTCTGTAACCCCAGCTGGACTGATCAATTTCATATCTTGTGGTAGGCCTGGTAGATGTAGTGATATGGAGTTGTTGCGAGGTTCTGGATACTTGGACTGCCTGAGACCTGGAGTGACTGTATTGGCTGACAGAGGATTCAAAGAAGTTGAAGGTGATTTGGTAGCTAAAGGATGTCACTTAGTGCGTCCTGCAAGTGTTGGCAAGGATGAACAGCTGCCAGCCAAAGAAGTACTTCATATGAAGGTCATAGCGGGTTTGCGTATTCACGTAGAAAGGGTGATACGTCGTGTTCGGGTATTTAAAATTCGTGATATGCATTCATGTATCCCTCTCTCTATGATGGACCTGCTGGATGATATTGTCAAAATAGTGTGTGGTTTGGTAAATCTTCAGGAACCTATCATCAAAGCGTAGGAGCAGTTCAAGAAGTCCCCACTATCTTAACTTTATGCTTTCCAGTACAGGTCGCATAACGAATGGTCGATTGGTGAAGAATGTTAAGAAATTGCTGAGTCAGGTTACAGGCCTCCCATGTGTACCTATGAAGAAACATGGGAAATGGACATAAAAATACAACTGTAATCACATTGTAACTTTTCTTAAAATAAACATGAAGGAATCTTATTAAGTACTTTTATTGTCAAGTAAAAAATAGGAATACAGTTAAAATAAAACAATAATAAAATACTACTGATTTATTTATCTCATTTCGTATGACAGGGAGACCAAAGAAGTTGAGTGAGGAGGACAACGGTAGAATCCATGCCATGGTCGAGCGCAGTCCATTCACTAATTCTGTAAGCGTGAGAGAAAACCTCCGTCTGGATGTGTGTGCCAGGACGGTCAGGCGTCGCCTACATGAGGCAGGAGTGCACCATCGTGTTCCAGCTAAGAAAGGGGGTCTGCAACCGAGGCATGTGAGAGAACGGCTCGAGTTTGCCCGAAACTATGTAACAAAAGATTTAGATTTTTGGGGCCGCACTATATTCTCTGATGAGAAGACCTTCTCTTCAACGACGCATGGAGCCCTTCATTGCTGGCGAACAAATAACACTCGGTATAAGCGGCAGCACATATACACAGAAGAGAGAAGTGGGACGACCGTTAATGTGTGGGTATGGGTTAACCTTAACTGCCTGGGTGAACTAACAGACATTGAGGGGAGGTTTGACTCTGAAGTCTACATAGAAATCCTTGAGGAGGTTATGCTGCCAACTGTTCGAGCCATGACTCTCCCCTATCCAGAGAAAATAATTTTCATGCAGGTAATATGGATTACGGTTGATCAAAATGCTCCCCTACTGAAGAAATATGAAACTGTCAAACGTATCCACTTTTATTTTCTAAATTCCGTAGGGATTACAGTTTGCATTACTTTGTGATTATTCTGCCCCTTCCGACCCCAGCCACCCTCTTGTCCTTTTTTCACTGTCCTTCCTTTCTTTGGTTCCTTCTTGCTTGCTCTCCTTCCTTCGCCCTCTGCAAGAGTTCTTCTCCCCCCCTAAATTATAATGGATTTTAAGACGTGCTTTCTGTCATATTTCCATAGTCAATGTTTATTTTCCTTCTAAATTCCAGGATAACTGTCCCATCCACACGGCCAGAGTGGTCAAGCGGAGGTTTGAAGAGAGGAGTGACCAAATCGAACTCTTACCATGGCCGGCTCGTTCGCCTGACATGAATCCCATTGAGAATGTGTGGGGCCTGATTGTCAAAGCATGGATGCCAGACAACGAGCGGACGCGGGCCAGCATCCTCAGACACACCAAGGACGAGTGGGAGTTGTTCCGGCGGAACCACCAAACTGTCTACAACATGGTTTCATCCATGCCGCGTAGACTTCAAGATGTGATTGATGCAGAGGGATTGTGGACTGCATATTGACATTTCTTCTTCTGACGATTAATGTTGCTCAACATTTACAAAGAACATTGATATTCTTTAGTTGTTAATGAGTATATTTTCCTTTACTGCATATTGACATTTTAGTTCTTCTGACGATTAATGTTGCTCAACATTTACAATGAACAATGATATTGTTTAGTTGTGGATGAGTATATTTTCCTGTAAAAAATAAACTGTGTAATAAATATGCAACATGAAGATGGTTTACTGTCTTTCGGACTTCTTATTTCATCAAATACTTGAAAATGGTCACTGTGAGTGAATACAATATGGTAGTGTAAGGATACACCATAACCACACCATCAATATAGTCTAATATTTTATAATTATTATTTTTTTGTCCCACACATCGGTTCCAGGAAGACAAAGCAATTCGGCTTTAATACTGTATCGGATGACATTATTCACTGCAAAACTATTCACAAATATCTTCCTACGCCCTCTGTTGAATCAATCTCGCCACCTCATGACTCACGAGTCAGCCTTAGATAATACCACCTATCTATAGCTTTTTATCTCCTCTTATTGCTTACGATGAATGTGTTGCCAAATCAGCATTCTCATTACATGAAGTTTTTACAGCTTGCCCTAAATGAAAAAGAGTGTCCATACTATGTGCATAATACTTCATATGCCATTAATTTCTATCTTCCTTCTCTCCTCTTCCTTATTCCATCTCACCCAGATACCAACACTGGACCCCCCCACCCAACAACCACCACTGCATCTCCCACTCAACCCCCAATGGACCCCCCACCCACATACCATTCTCTCTCTCTCTGGCCCCTCCCTCTCTACCCCTCTTACCCCACCGTGACCTGCCGCGCGGAAAGGGAGCAAGCCTGAGGCGGGTGGTACTGGAGAATAGATGATTACTTTTGTCCACGACTGTACTTTAGGAATAATTCAAAACTATTATACTTGAGTGATCCTAAAACCCGCATAATTGAATGCGAAAAAACTAAGAAACAACTTCGACAAATGCACTATGAATTGTATCTATAATTTAGAAAACATTTCTGAGGGTGAGAAAATTCCGTCTCGAGGAAAAAAAGAAAAGAAAAAATTGACGTCGAAATGAGGTAACATGCACGATGAAATCGATTCAAGGGTAAAGAAGGCTGGCAATTGTGGAGTTTAAGCCCAAAGAGTTTTTTTTTTTTTTTAGAGAGACTTGTAAACAACTTGGAAATTAAGATATAACAACGATGTTATTTTTAGCTGCATAACTAGGGCATTAAAGTCGAATGTTGAGCCTCCTGATCATATTCAAGAAACTGAATATTTTCCTAGTATGACGGTAAATATGATACTATTATCCATATTTACAAAGTAAAATCACTCCAAAAGGTAATAAATCGTTTACAAGAAAATTGTTTAGGTATGGTTTGTCAGATCTATATTATTAGGCAAAAGTAAATACATTGCCATACTGAGAACTCTAAAAACATTACTTGGTTCCTCATATACACAATTTTATTGTTCATAATGGGTCTAAAAATGATCAGGATGCAGGCTCGTCGACCTGAACTATTGTGTCAGCCATGTTGAAATTAACTGGATTTTTATTTTCCCATGAGTTTCTTTTTCATTCATAGTCGTGAGTGCCAGCTGCGGACTTGTTACTGCTGATCGCGTCCACTTTCGGGGTAGGTCAAAACCATTTTACTGGAGTGATAACTGTATAAACTTATTTTTGGTCGAAATCGCTAATTATGCAACTTCCACAGATGTACTCAAAACTGATTGCAAAACTCTCCCACTAATTTCGAAAACTCAGAAGACATTTCTGAAGTGAAAAAATCACACTCAGGAAACATAACGAAAACCCTATTGGAACGTAAAGACAGCTTGCATCTGAGGTGTTTAAGAACAAGTATTAATTGATGCGGGTGTTACCGAAACCAACGAGAAACTTCGAATGACTATTCTATCTCCAGGATAAGCTCTTTAAAATTACATCAAGCTCCCCGACTGAATGGAAAAAAAAAAAAAAAAAATTGCACATAATGGAGGATAGTAAACAACAAGCCACATTTACTCAAGTAAACTCTCCCAAAATTGATACCTCGTGAGAATGAGTATTGATGAGCTTTTGACACAAACCAAATTTCTACGAGAAAAAATAGACAGCTACAAAATTACATTTTGAAGGAACACTGAATGAACTGTATTAATGTCGTCTGGAGATTTTTTGGATTTCTACGTTAGGAAGAGAGTTATTACTGACTTTTCATTTGTAGTGGTAACTTCAGATAAAATAAAAAAGGGTCAAGTTTTTATGTTACGTTAAAAGCATCCGCTTTAGGAAAAAATCAGAACTTTTAAAAACTGCATAGTTGAATGCGATAGCAATAAAATGCAACTTCATGTGTAGTCTAAATTAGCTGGGAACACTCCCAATTATATATAGAATTTAGAAAACATTTCTGAGGGTGTGAAAATTATAATTCGGTATAGGAAAAATATATAAGTAACAGGGCGATGAAATCGAGTTACAGGGGCTCAAGCTCAAAAGAGTTTCGTTTGATGAGAGACCTTGAAATTTAGAGATAAAACGGATGTTATTTATATCTGAATAACTAGGGCTTTACAGTGGAATGTTGAGCCTCCTGATCAAATTTAAAAAATGGAATATTTTCCCAGTATGACTTCGTGTGATATCATTATCCATATTTTCCAGAGTAAAATGACTCCAAAAGGCAATAAATTTACAGGAAAAAATGGTGTTATTGATTATCAGATATATATTATTAGGCAAAAGTAATTACATAACCGTACTGAGAAATACAATTTATAAACATTACTTGGTTCTTCATATACGTAGTTTTATTGTTCATGATGGGTCTAAAAAAAAAATCAGGATACAGTATTGTGTCTGCCATTTTAGAGATTAATTGGATTTTTTTAATTCCGCTTTTTTTTTTTTTAATTCATAGCCGTTACTTCAAGGATTAAAGGGACTGCCAATTGCCAACTAGTTACGGCTAATAACATCCGCTTTGGGAGTAGTTCAAAACTATTTTGCTGGACTGATGGCTACATAACCATTTATTTAGTCGAAATCGCTAAATATGCAACTTCCACAAATGTACTAAAAAAAAATGACTGAGAAACACTCCCAGTTATTTCGAAAACTCAGAAAACATTTCTGAGGGTGAAAAAAAAAAGTGAAAACTAGAAATGGATTGAAACGTAAAGAGAGCTGTCATCTGAGGTGTTTAGGAACAGCACGTTTGAACTGGGTTACGGAACCCAGCGAGAAACTTCGAATGAGTATTTTATTTATCTACAGTAGAAGCACTTAAAAATTACATAGAGCCCGCAACTGAAAAAAAAAAAAAATATTTGCACATTATGAACATTCGTGTTGCACCACAAGCCATATTTCCTTAGGTAAAATGTCTCAAAACTGATACCTCGTGAGAAGTAATATTGATGAGCTTTTCACTCTCACCTAAAGTTGTATACGAGAAAGTACAAACACTATCGCAATACCTAGATACATAATTAAAGAAAGAAAGAATATTTGCAGATTATGAACAGTCGTGTTGCACCACAAGCCATATTTCCTTAGGTAAAATGTCTCAAAACTGTGATGCTTCGTGAGAAATATTGATGAGCTTTTGACTCACATATAAATGTATACGAGAATGTATACACATTATCGGAATACTGAGATATATAATTAATTACCGTTTATAACTTTATTCCCCATCTTCGTAGACATACAGTGCATGACAGCTACAAACATGAATTTTGCAGGAACACAATGAACTGCACTAATGTCATGAAAGTGCTTGGATTTTTACATCAGCAAGAGGGGCATTTATGAATTTTTTCAATTGCAACTGTAACCATGTTACGTTAAAACATCCGCTTTAGAAATAATTAGAAATTATTACACTAGAGAAATCCTAAAAACACTAAAAATGCAACTTCCCCAAATTTACTCTAAATTAGCTGGGAAACACTAATTCTATCTAGAATTTAGAACATTTCGGATGGTGAGAAAATTCCGTCTCGGAGAAAAAAAAAATAAGGCGAATTGAGGTCACACGTAAGATGGAATTGATTCAAGGGCAAAGAAGGCTGGCATTTGAGAGGTTTAAGCCCAAAGAGTTTCGTTTGATTAGAGACGTGTAAACAACTTGGAAGTTTAGATATTAAAAGGATGTTATTTTTATCTGTATAACTACTACTTTAAAGTGGTATCTTGAGCCTCCTAATCAAATTTAACTCAGTATGACGGTTCTTGTGATATCAATATCCATATTTACCAAAGCAAAATCACTTCAAAGAGCAATAAATCGTTTAAAGAAAATTGTTTAGGTACTGATTATCAGATACAAAATTACAGGCAAAAGTAAGTACATAGCAGGACTGAGAAATACGATTTAAAACAGTACTTTGTTTCTTATATATAGAATTTTATTGATCATGATGGGTCTTTAAAAAATCAGGAAAGAGGAGGGCCGACCTGACCTATTGTGTCTACAATGTTGAGATTAACTGGATTTTTAATTTCCGGTGAGTCTATTAGTTTTTTATTAATTTATGGCCCTGACTTCACGAATAATAGGTAGTGTCAAATGCAAAGTTGTTACGGCTGGTAGCATCCTCTTTGGAGGTAGTTCAAAAATTTTTACTGGAGTGATGGCCATATAAACTTTTGTTCGAAATCGCTAAATATGAAACTTCCATAAATGTACTAAAAATTGATTGCGGAACTCTGTCATGTCGAAAATTCAGGATATTTCTGAGGGTGAAAAATCACCTTTAGGAAACAACACGATATTGATTAACACGTTGAGAGCGGGCATCTGAGGGTTTAAGAAGAATAAGTTTGAACTGATGTGGGTATCACCGAATCATCCGAGAAATTTCGAATGAGTTTTCTTTTTTATCTGCAGTAGAACCACTTTAAAATTAAATTGAACCTCTTGATTCATAAAAAAAAAAAAAAAAAAGCATATTATGAAGGTACACCCGCGAACCAAAGTTTCGGTACCCCCCTCGATGGAAGGAAGTGGAAGTCAGGGTTAGAGAGAGGGCAGGTGAACGGACAACCGTGAGTGGTACTTTGGAACTGAGCTACGAGGCGAATAGTGAGAAACCTAATGAGACTGGATTCGAAACATTTCCATGCTATTCACCTGCAAAAAATTATGCGTTCGTAACATACATACTTTAACATATAACATAGACTACTGTATTATCATGGTGTCCTGTGATACTGACCCATCTGTTTCGGATCCTCATCACACAAACAAAGCACCGAGCCAGTTGTATATAAGTTGCAACTTGTCATTATAACTGCAGTCATAATTTCTGTGAATGTTATCCCTGGATTGTCTAAGGCTATAATATAGAATGATTGTGAATTTAATGTTGATTCTCACAGTAGTTGTGCGGATGGTTATATATGTGGCAATTATTTTATGTGGACGACTAAACCACATTGTGATGGACAGCGGAGAGCATTCGCCAATAATTTACTATAACCAGATGAAATTAGATGCAAACAACACAAAATATTATGAGACAACGAAGACACAGCAGTGGTATCCTGCTCCGCCTTGTTATCAAGGCCTTAACTGGGGCTTCACCTCATACGTGCATTATTTTCCTTCCGTCTCTGCCTCTTTTATTCTCTTACTTCCCGGTATCCTCATAGTGCGAGTCGTCATAATCCTTGGAGGGTTTCTTGTCGTCCGGTCCTATAACCCGTATTGTATTACATTATTCCTCGCATCATCACTCCCAGACAAACAACGTTAGCACAAGACTGCTGAATCTGTTAATACCATTATTGCCACTGCCACTGCTACTGTAATCCCCCTTTTCCTATTGTGTCTAATTACCCTCACAGTACTACTACTGCTGCTTCTATTACTACTCCACTATAAATCTGTATAATAATAAATATGATTGTCCTTATGTCTATCTGTTAATCATAATTATTGTCCCTGTCCCACCGTCGACAACTCGTCACTGACCCGGCACCGCTACTCCAGTTCCCACCCACCATGGATTCTACTCCTCCCCCACTCCGACACCACATTACTTTTCACCTCATCCTTGGGCCAGAAGGCCTGTTGTTCACCCTTTACCGGTGAATATACGTGGCATGCATTAATAATAAAAAAGAAGGCATTTGAGAGCTAAACAGTAATCGCCCTCTAAAATATTCTGTTTGCCAAGTCCAACATTTAGGCCATGTTTTGATACCATGAAGGTTTTATGTTGATAGCTCAAGCCATTCATGAGATTTAATGGTGCTAAAGGCAGGCAATAAAAACTAGTTGACCTTTACCAGTTAGTTTGGTGACCTTGACTTTGACCCCGAGTTGCCATTTTCGAACTCCTCCAAGATTTTGGCCATATCTTGATTCGCTGAAGGCTTCATATTGATAGCTCAAGCCGTTCATGAGATATAATAGGAACACACACACACACACACACACACAGATGCAGTTAAAAACATGATCGCTCTGCCTTCTAAAGGTAGGCGATAATAATATAATAATAACAACATCGTAGATGTGTACTGTAGTGTTCCTAACATTACATTTAATAACTGCAGACCCAAACGTGCTTATTTTACGGAGCACTGATTTATTAACCACAAAACCGACCACAGACCGTTCTTATCATTACCACTGCATCTTCCCTATAGCACTTCACCATGGTAATACAACCCACTGTAGTCCTCTGTGAGATCGCTACACGTGTTTGGGAAAAATAACTGCACAACATGCCTACAAACCACTAAAATAAGCATATGATGTTTCACTGACATCCATCAAATAGCCTAGGAGAAGTTAGTGGACAAACAAACAAACGACTGGACACAGACAGACAGAAGCAGAATGTCTCGCATCGGTATGTAACGACCTGACAAAACTCTTGTGATCCTGCATTGCAGGTGTCATCACAGTAATAATAATAATAATAATAATTAATCACATGTTATTAGGGACGATACTGAGAAGGACACACACTGGAATAGCATATGTGTCGACGCAATGCAGAATCTGTTTGCCATGACAGAAGGTTGGGTTGCGGTCAAACATTAATTTAGTATTACTATAACCCTACCATTACAGCATATTATGGCACTGTTTGGTTTTATGTCAGCTGTTTTCACTTGTTTTATCAGGGAGATTATGGTGTTTGTCCTCCTCTGTATCATGGATATTAACATGTGATTACTACTACTACTACTACTACTATTACTACTACTACTGCTACTACTAATACTACGATTATTATTATTATTATTATTATTATTATTATAACTATGATAACACCTACAAAGCAGGATCGTAATAGTTTTGTCAGGTTGTCATATACCGATGAGAGACATTCGACCTCAGTCTACGTCCAGCCGTGTGTTTGTTTGTCCGCTAACTTCTAGGCAATTTAATGGATGTCAGTGAAACGTCACAGGTGTATTTTAATGGGTTGTAGGCATGTTGTGCGCTGTTATTTTTCCCAAACATGTGTAGTGATCCCACAAAGGACTTCAGTGGGTTATATTACAATGGTGAAGTGCTACAGGTAAGGTCCAGTGGCAATGATAGGAACGGTCTGTGGTCGGTTGTGTGGTTAATATATCAGAGCTCCGTAATATAGGCACGTTTGGGTCTGCGACTTTTATAATTACGTAATGTTCGGAATACTGCAGATGTATGTTGTTGCTGTCAATTTTATAATAATTCTTATTAATGCATGCCACGTATATTCACCGGTAAAAGGTGAACAACAGGCCTGGTGGCCCAAGAAGGAGGTGAGGGGTAAAATGGTTCGGAGTGGGGGAGGAATAGAGCTCATGGCGGGTGGGAGAGAGGGGGGTGGGGTGCAACTGGGGTAGCGGTGCGGGGTAAGTGACGAGTTGTCGACGGTGGGACAGGGACAATATGATTAACAGATACACAGACATAAGGACAATCATATGTGTTATTATACAGATTTATAGTTGAGTAGTAATAGGAGTAGCAGTAGTAGTACTGTGAGGGGAATTGCAATAGACTATGGGGAAAGGGGGAATAGTAGTGGCAGTGGCAATAATGGTATTAACAGATTCAGCAGTCTTGGGCTAACGTTGTTTGTCTGGGAGTGATGATGCGAGGAATAATGTAATACAGTACGGGTTATAGGACCGGACGACAAGAAACCCTCCAAGGATTATGACGACTCGCACTATGAGGATACCGGGAAGTAAGAGTAATAAAAGAAGCAGAGACGGAAGGAAAATAATGCACGTATGAGGTGAAGCCCCAGTTAAGGCCTTGATAACAAGGCGGAGCAGGATACCACAGCTGTGTCTTCGTTGTCTCATAATATTTTGTGTTGTTTGCATCTAATTTCATCTGGTTATAGTAAATTATTGGCTAATGCTCTCCGCTGTCCATCACAATGTAGTTTAGTCGTCCACATAAAATAACTGCCACATATATAACCATCCGCACAACTACTGTGAGAATCAACATTAAATTCACAATCATTCTATATTATAGCCTTAGACAATCCAGGGATAACATTCACAGAAATTATGACTGCAGTTATAATGACAAATTGCAACTTATATACAACTGGCTCGGTGCTTTGTTTGTGTGATGAGGATCCGAAACAGATGGGTCAGTATCACAGGACACCATGATAATACAGTAGTCTATGTTATATGTATGTATGTTACGAACGCATAATGTTTTGCAGGTGAATAGCATGGAAATGTTTCGAATCCAGTCTCATTAGGTTTCTCACTATTCGCCTCGTAGCTCAGTTCCAAAGTACCAATCACGGTTGTCCGTTCACCTGTCCTCTCTCTAACCCTGACTTCCACTTCCTTCCATCGAGGGGGGTACCGAAACTTTGGTTCGCGGGTTTACGTGTTACAAACAAAATTTCCTCATGTAAAATCTCTCAAAACTGTAATAACTTCTGAGAAGGAATATTTGTGAGCTTTTGACGCTCACATAAAAATTATGAGAAAGTATAAATAGTATCGAAATACCGAGACATAATTAATTACCATTTACAACTTTATTCCTTATCTTCATAGACATATAGCGCATGACAGGTACAAAAAATAAAAAGTGCAGATTAATGGAACACTGAACGAACTGTATTAATTTCGTATGGACATTGGATGTAAACGTTAGGTAGAGGGTCATTTGTGACTTTTTTCGTTTATAGTTGAAACCAGATAACAATGGTCTAGTTTTTATGTTACGTTAAAAGCATCCGCTTTAGACATAATTCAGTGATTCTAAAAACCTCATCTTTGCGAAAGCACTGAAAAGCAACTTCCACAAATGTACTCTAAAATAGCTGGGGAACACTCCCAATTGTATCTAAAATTTAGAAAATTCTGAAAATGAAAAAATTCCGTCAAAAAAAAAAAAAATCGAAATGCTGTAAAATCGATTGACAGGTAAAGAAGGCTGGCATTTGTGGGGTTATAGCCCAAAAAGTTTCGTTTGATTAGAGACGTGTAAACATCCTGGAAATTTGAAGATAAAAAGTATGTTATTTAGATCTCAATAACTACGCCTCAAATTGGCATCTTGAGCCTTCTGATCAAGTTTTAAAAAATGAAATACTTTCACAATATGACGGATCTTGCGACCAAAGTAAAATCATTCGACAAGGTAGTATCTCGTTTACAAGAAAACTGTTAAGGTACTGAATCAGATAAATTTTATTAGGCAAAAGTAAATACATAGTACGATAAATGCAATTTATAAACATTACTTGGTTCCTCATATACGCAGTTCTATTGTTAATGATGGGTCTAAAAAAAATATCAGGTTACAGGAGCTTCGACCTGAACTACTGTGTCTGTCGTGTTGAGGTTAATTGGATTTTTAACTTCAGATGAGTCTTTTTTTTCTTGTTTTTAATTCATAGACGTGACTTCATGGATAGAAGGTAGTGCCAATTGCTAACTGGTTACGACTGATAGCATTCGCTTTCGGGGTAGTTCAAAATTATTTTGTTGCAATGATGGCTGTATTAATTTATTTTTGGTCAAAATTGCTACATATGCAACTTGCACAAATGTACTGAAAATGATTGCAAAACACTCCCAGTTATGAAAACCAAACATTTCTAACTAAAAAAAAAATCACAGGAAACATAACAAGAAATGGGCTGTAACGGGGAGAGCTGGCATTTGAGCCGTGTAAGAATAGTGTGGGGGTCACCAAAGCCAGAAATTTAGAATAATTTTTTTTTCTTTAGCAATAGGACTTGAAAATTACAATGAAAAAAAAAAAAAAATTTGCACATTATGGACATTCGTGTTGCAACACAAGCCACATTTCCTTAAGTAAAATCTCTCAAAACTGTGATACTTTGTGAGAGGTAATATTGATGAGCTTTTAATTCCCACATACAAATGTATACCAGAAAGTATAAATACTATTGAAATACCGAGATATATAATTAGTTACCATTTATAACTTTATTCCTCTTCTCCGTAAACATGCAGTGCAAGACAGCTACAAACATGTATTTTGCAGGAACACTGAATGAACTGCATTAATGTCGTCTGAAAAGTGTTTGGATTCTTACGTTAGGAAAAGGGGCATTTGTGATTTTTTTCAATTATAGTGGAAACCAGGTGAAAAACTGGTCGTTTTTTTATTTTATGTTAAAAGTATCCGCTTTAGGAGTAATTCAAAACTGTTACACTAGAGTGATCCTAAAAACACTAAAAATGCAACTTCCACAAATGTACTCTAAACTAGCTGGGAAACATTCTCAATTGTATCTAAATTGTATCTAAAATCTCCTAAAACTCCGATACCTTGTTAGAAAAAATATAGATGAGCTTTTCTCTCACCCAAAAATTGACACGAGAAAGTATAAATACTATTGCAATACCGAGGTATATAGTTAATAACAATGTATGACTTTATTCCTCTTATCCGTAGACATATAATGCATGACAACTAAAAAATAAATGCTAGTTGAAGGAACACTGAATGAACTGTAATAAAGCCGATTGGATAATGTTTGGAATTTTGCGTTAGGTAGAGGGTCATTTGTTACTTTCTTCATTTGTAGTGTTTTCAGACAAAAAAAATGGTCAAGTTCTTTTGTTACGATAAAAGCATCGGCGCTAGGGATAATTCAAGACTATTATAGTTGTGATCTTTGAAACAGCATAATTGTGGGCGAAAACACTAAATATACAAATTTCATAATTGTACTCTAAATTAGTTGGAAAAGGCTTCCAATTGCATCTAAAATTTAGATAGCATTTGTTAATGTGGGAAAATACAATCTCAAGGGGAAAAAAAAAATCAACGAGGAAAACGTAAGTTGAAAGCGATTCAAAGGTAAACAAGGGTGGCATTTGGGAGCTATAAGCCCAAAAAGTTTCTTATAACTAGAGACCTAAAAACAACATGGATATTTAGAGATAAAACGGATATTATTTTTTTCAATAACTATAGTTTCAAAGTGGCATGGTGAGCATCCCTGATCAAATTTAAAAAACAATACTTTCACAGTCTGACGGTTCGTCTGATATTTTTATCCATGTTTACCAAGGTAAAACTCACTCCGAAATCCAATAAATCGATGACAAGATAAATGATTAGGTATTAAATATCAGATATAAGGAAAAACTAAATACATAATCGTACTGAGCTATAGAAACATTACTTGGTTCCTCAGACATGCAGTTTTATTGTTAAAATGGGTCTAAAAAAAATCATGTTGGAGGAGCGTCGACCTGAAGTGTTGTGTCTGCAGTGTTGAAATTAACTGGATATTTAATTTTCGATGAGTCTATTGGCTTTTTTTTTTTTTTTTATCTCTGCCGTGAATTCTCGGTTAAAAGGTAGTGCCACTCTCGAACTACAGTAGTTAAGACTGATAGCACCCGTTATGGAGGTAGTTCAATATTATTTTACGGGAGTGATTTCTGTATAAACTTATTACTGATCGAAATCGCTAAAAATATAATTTACAAATGTACTCAAAATTGATTGCGAAATAATCCCAGTCATTTCCAAAGCTTCTGGAGGCGAGATATTCACATTTTAGAAACATAACAATAAAACCATGGACATGTAAAGAGAGAGGCACCAGAGGTGTATAAGAACAGTAAGTTGGAATTCATGTGGAGGGTCATTGAAACAAGCGAGAAACTTCGGATGAGTATTCCTTTTTATCTGCAGTAGAAACACAAAGTTTACCTCGAGCCTTATGAATGAATGAAAAAAAAAAAAGTTCTTCCACATTATAAAGGTTCGTGTTACACCATAAACCACATTTCCTAAAGTAAAAAGCTCTCGACAATTTGATACCTCGTGAGATGGAATATTGATAACCATTTGACTCTCACCTACAGATTTATAGAAGAAAGCACAAATAACTGAAGCAATTACCATTTATAACAGGGGTTCTCAACCTGGGGTACGCGTACCCCCAGGGGTACGTGAAAGGAATTTTGGGGGTACGTGACAGGTTTCTCAAAATACTTCGGTTTTGGATAACTGCAAACCTGTTTGTAGAAAGTGGCCTACATGTGCTAGGCTAGATGTGTCCTCCATTAGAACCAGGACACTAAATGACAACGTTAACAAGGAAACTCTTGGAGTTATGTCATTTGAGAGAAAGCTCTCTTGGACTACACTTGCCACACAACCTTGCAAACCCATAATACAGTAGTCACCCTTGCTTTTTCTATCGATCACGTCTCGCGTCACGCGTACCGAACAGGTACCAAAGTGAGACGCACTTCGCCTCTCACTGTCACCCACTCACCACTGTTCCCTCACTACCCTCACTCTCAGGTACGTTGAGATCTGCTTCATGGTTTCCAGTGTATTTGTAGTCTGATTTTTCCCCTCGTTTACGTTGTCATGGATTTTGCTTGCGGCTACGAAGTCATGTGCCTACACTGCAGCCATAATAACTGGTAATGGTTTCATGGCCAAGTTTGTGGTTTTCAATTACGTCTGCCAACGGCGGTTGCGGCAGAGACTGTGATCATCGATGTATGTATGTTTGTCCGTCTGCCTGTTAGTTAGTATATTCATTACCGTACCCAGCTCACATGTGGGGGGTGGGTGTAAGTTTCTTATAGGACCTTGACTGACCCATAAATTCTCAGACAATTATTGCTGTCATTACGTACGGTACTGATGAATTCATGGGCACATTCAGTAATAGATTTTATATACTGATAGATTTATGAGCAGATTTCTTTTGTCATCACACACCGATAAATTCATGGACACATTTGTTATTATTAACTGATGAATTCCTGGACGCATATGTTATGTTCTGACGAATTCCTGGGCAAGTTTGCTGGGAAAGTGTACCAAGGAATTGATGGGTACATTTGTTGCCATTATGTGACTGTGTGGTGTGCAGTATTACCCTGTGGTGCGCAGTATGACAGTGTGGTATGGTGACTTGTCTGTGTGGTGTGCAGTGTGACAGTGTGGTGTGGTGACTTGTCTGTGGTGTGCAGTGTTACTGTGGTGTACAGTATGAGTAGTTATAAGCTGTATATAGCACCACTACCTCACAGTCACAGTTATTGGAAAAATGTGTCTGATTTAGTTCTGTTTTATTATTTTTTTTATGCTATTCACACACACATAGTGACTTACCTATCACTGTTACTAGTTACAAGTTGCAACTAGCTGCAAGCAGCACTAGTTCACTGTCACAATGATCGAAAACTGTCTGCTATAGTTCTGTTACGGTAAATGTATTTCATGCTAGCAGCCAGTCACATAGTGTTTCCCTATGACAGGAACTAGTTCCTATCAACACCACCTCATAGTGATATACATTAATTGAAAAGTTTGTCTGCTCCACTTATATAACACAATTTAAACTCAATAAACTAAGTCAATAAACCATGCATTTCTTTTTACCCTTCCTGATGCTGCATTGTGGGTAAGGGGTACGTGACCAATACTGAAAGACTTCAAGGGGTACGTAAGATTAAAAAGGTTGAGAACCCCTGATTTATAACTTTAATTATCATCTCCGTAGACATATAGTGCATAACCTCTACAAAAAATGCATATTGAAGGAACACTGAATTTACTACAATAATGTCTCCTTGCGATTGGATTTTTTAGGTTTGAAAGACGGTCATTTGTGACTTTTTCATATCCAGTGGTATATTCAGACATGTAAATGTTTTATATATATATATATATATATATATATATATATATATATATATATATATATATATATATATATATATATAAAATCGTCCGCTTTAGGAATAATTCAAAACTATGATACCTGTGTGATTCTAAAAACTACATAATTGAGGGCGAAAACACTAAATATGCGACTTCCACAAATGTTCTTTAAATTAACTGTGCAACACTCCAAATTGTATCTAAATTCAGAAATTATTTCTTACGGTGAGAAAATGAAAAAGAAAAAAAAAACTACCAAGGCTAAATGAAATAAAACATAAGATAAAAGCGATTAACAGGGAGAGAAGGCTGGAATTTTGGGAGTTTAAGGCCAAAGATTTTTTTACGATTAGGGACGTGAAAACAACTTGGAAATTTAAGGATAAAACGGATATTATTTTTTTCTCTATAACTTGGTCTGTAACGTGGCATCTTCAGCCACCTAATCAAATTTTAATAATGCAATATTCTCGCAGCATGACGGTCCGTGTGATATCATTCTCAATATTTACCAAAGTAAAATGACTGAAAGACAACAAATCGTTTACAAGAAAATTGTTTAGGTACTGATGATCAGATATTAGGAAAAACTAAGCATATACCGTAGTGAGATATACAATTCATAATCTAGCTTCCTCATATACGCAGTTTTATTGTTCATGGGTCTAAAAATATCATGTTCCAAGGGCGTTGACTTTAACCGTTGTATCTGAAGTGTTGACATTAACTAAATTTTTAATTTCCGATGAGTCTGATTTTTGTTTCTTCATCTCTCCAGTGACTTCACGGATAAAAGGTAGTGCCAATAGCTGATACCATCCGCTTTGGGGGTAGTTCATAACTACTTTACTGAATGATTTCTGTATAAACTTATTTTTGGTAGAAATCGCTAATTACGCAACTTCCACAAATAACTCGAAATCGATTCGACACACTTCCCGTTATTTCTAAAATTCGGAAAAATATAAAATGAAGTAATATATAACAAGATATCGATTGACACGTAAAGAGAGGTGGCATCTAAAGTCATTAAGAACAATAAGTTGTAATTGATGTTGGAGTCACCGAAGCAAAAGAGAAACTTCGAATAAGAATTCCTTTTTATCCGCAGTAGAAGCACTTCAAAATTACATCGACACTTATGGCTGAATAAAAAAAAAAAAAAAAATGGACATTATGAAGGCTCGTTATCCAACTTCCACAAGTATACTGCAAATTTGCTGGTAAACGCTCCGAACTGTATCTAAAATTTAGATACCATTTGTTACGGTGAAAAAATACTGTCTCAGTATAATAATCAGACACAAGGATTAATTAGATAATGCGTGAGATTAAAACGATTCGTAGGTAAACAAGGCTGGCATTTGGGAGGTTTAAACCCAGAGTTTCGTCTGATTAGAGACGTCAAAACGAGCTGGAAATTTCGAGATAAATAGATATTACTTTATCTTTGTAACTGGGGTGTTCGTGACATCTTCAGCATCCTGATCACATTTTAAAAATGGAATAGTTTCGAGTGATATTAGTATCCATATTAACCAAAGTATAATAACTCCGAAACGCATCAAATCGTTTACATGAAAATCGTATAGGTATTAATTATCACATATGTATTGTTAGAAAACACTAAATACATAGCCGTGCAATTCGTACACATTTCTTGGTTCCTCATATACTCAGTGTTATTATTCATAAAGGTTCTAAAAAAAAAAAAAAAAAGTTTGTTGAAGGAGCGTCGACCTGAACTGTTGTGCCTGCCTTGCTGAGATTAATTGAATTTTTAATTTCCGATGAGTCTATTGGCTCCTTCTTTTTCATCTTAGCAGTGACCACGGATAAAAGGTAATGCCAATTGTGAACTAGTTACGGCTGATAGCATCCGCCTGACGAGTAGTTCAAACCTATTTTACTGCAGTGATTTCCGTATAAACTTATTTTTGGTCGGAATCGCTACTTATCCAACGTCCAAAAATGTACTCAAAATTGATTCCGAAACACTCCAAGTTATTTCCAAAACTCAGACGACATTTTGGGGGACTAAAAATTCACATTTAAGAAACATATAACAAGAAATCGATTGACATGTAAAGAGAGCTGGCATTTGAGGAGTTTAAGAACGATAAATATGAATTTATGTGGCAGTCACCGAAACAATCGAGAAACTTGGAATATTTTCCTTTTTATTTGCAGTAGAATCACTTTAAAATTACATCGAGCTTTATGAAAATTAAAAAATATATATATATATATATATATATATATATATATATATATATATATATATATATATATGCACATTATGAAGGTTCGTGTTACGCCATTAGCCGCAAATTCTCAGGCAAAATATCTCAAAACTGTGATACATCGTGAGACGGAATATTGATGAGCTTTTGACATCCAAAAATATAAGAGAAAGTATAAGTACTATCGCAATACCGAGACATATAACTAATTCCCATTTATAAATCTGTTCCTCATCTCCGTAAACATATAGTTCATGACAGCTACAAAAAATGCAGATTGGAGGAACACTGAATAAACTGCATTAACGTCGTCTGGTGATTGTTTCGATTTTTACGTCAGGTAGATGGTCATTTGTCACTTTCTTCATTTGTAGTGGTAACGTCAAAGAAAAAAAAAAAAAGTCGCTACGGAAAAAGATCCGCATTAGGAATAGTTTAAAACTACTATACTTTAGTAATCCTGTAAACCGCATACTTGAGGGTGAAAAAACTATCAATGCAATATCCAAAAATGTACTGTAAATTAGCTGGGAAACACTCCAAACTATCTAAAATTCAGGAAACATCTCTTATGAGAAAATACCGTCCCGGAAAGTATTCAGCAACAAGGCTAAATGAGGCTATCGTTTTAGAATTTTAAGATAAAAGACTTTCGTCTGATTTGAAATTTTGAGATAAATGGATATTATTTTTATCTGAATAACTGATGGTATCTCGAGCATCCTGATCAATTTTAAAGAAATATACTATTCTCCCAGTAACACGGTGCGTGTGATATAGTTATCCATATTTACCAAGGTAAATCACTCCAAAACGCAATGAATCGTTTACAAGAAAATCGTTTAGGTGTTGATTATCAGATATATAGTATTAGGAAAAACAAAATACATAGCCGTACTGAGATGTACAATTCGTAAGCATTACTTAGTTCCTCATGTACATTCGCGCCTACTAATTCCCCCCCCCCCCGGAAGCCGGAGTCAAGGCCAGTCAGTTCTAGGCGCTCGCTCGAACAAGCCACCCCCTCTGCCCTCCCCCCCTTACCCCAGTATAGAGGTTTGAAACGTTTCGAACAGCCATGCCTGGTGTTGTGACGCGGTGTCAATAGATTTTGCTACAGTCACTCAGAACCAGTAGAGGTATGTGTATAAAGGGCTTTAGTGTTCAATAGTATCTTTTTCCTACAACATGATTGTATCGATGTGGGAAAGGAACGAAGGTGGAGGAACTGTATACTATCCTGATAAATTATCATAGTAAACGATGTGTGTTCAGAATGATGTATTACGTCCTTTCGCATCCATTCTCTTTCCCGCATTCACAACCCCGGGACCCTTCTCTCTCTCCTACACGCCCTCTCACCTTCATCCCCCACTCCCACCCTTCCTCACACCTTTCTTACCCTCTCGTCCTCCTCTCACATCTCACATTGATTTATATTATACATGCCAACTGTTTTGTCGTATTGTAATCAGTTATGTGACAGATGCACTGCAATCAGTTATGTGACAGTTGTTTATTGGTCATACAGGTTCTGTGTGGTTTTTGACGTCTTATCTTACCGATATAACAACGTAAATTGGCTGTCCAGTCATTTCTTCGTTAAGTAAATGAATCAGGATCGGCTCAACTAACCACAAACACATCGTAAAATATTCTGGCCTGTTGCCACAACACTGACGCCATGTCATTATGTATACGAATTAATGAGAGTTGGAATCAACAGAATAACAACAGTGGGTAAACATACTAGTCAAAATTGTTAATGCATGTTATGTAAAATAACAAACATGTAGTTATACACTGAACTCTCATTTTATTGCCCATAAGGTTCTGTGTGTGTAAGATGTTAGGTTTGTAGAAGAGATAGCTTTGTGTCAACATGACATTCTACGTACGAAATGAGCTCATCAATATGAACAATATGACCTAGAGATTTTATATCAATTGATATGTGGCTCTGCCCTACCGGTGGTGCGTGAGTATGACGAGTAAGGCAGGTAATCACACGCGCTATCCTTTACTAACACTAGCAATGACGCAAGTGGCCAACAAGGCCAATGATAACGTCAACCATCTGTGTAGCGATAACCATATCTGGGATTAGTTTGTCCGGTGTAGTGATTTATGATAGCACATTAATTGAGTGAACAGCCTAGGCCACTGATAATACCTTTCCCACATTCGCACTCTCTCAGGTGACAATCACATGGTTTCTTTTTGTCCTTTTTCCGGACAAACATCTGAGACAATAAAGTGCAAATATATGCACTCAGAGACAGTCAACAGAATAACGACATTTCCAGTATACCACTGTGGTTCATAATGATGACTGTGTTGTTAGGGCCACACAAAGACATCCACTGCCTATTTATAATATTCTACCACTATAATTATCAATAAGCATTGGCTACTGTAATTTGTGTCTCTAACTGTTGATATATAAGTAGTGCCTCACAGATTCGAATACGCAGCTCGAATGATTCACCGAGGTGATGTCTTGCATACACTCAACCATCAGAGTCATGCCGTTACTAAGCCACTTGTTGTGAAGGTAAGCCTGACTCGCTTGTCTTATAGATTCCTTTTATGCACATACTGTTCATAATGAATATCCGTAGCCTTTCTATGTTTGAGACTGAAATGTTGATCAGTTAGTTAGGGAAGTAAATAATTCCGTGGCATAAGTACTCATGGTTATTATGCATGTTTGTTTTGGTGTTCCTGCGTATTGTAAACGTTTGCGCAGTGGCGTTCATCACCACAGAGGTCGCCTGTGGCTGCAGCCCCACGAAGGTTGTCCGTGGAAACCACTTTATCAGCTTGAACCCACACTACACAGTTGGTTAACATCCTTTTCCACGTTCCTGTAGTTATGTGATACTGTTGATGTTAATTATGTAGTTTGAAATATCCCTATCACCGTATGGATGGTGTTATCAAAGAATGGAAGATGAGAACCCAAGCAGAGGAAGCTTAGGTTAATCCAATTGTTTATCCTGTAAAAGTAGGCCATTATGGTAAGTATCAAGCTTCTACATTTAAAGATGTAGGAGCTTACCCTGAACACACACACACACACACACACACACACACACACACACACACACACACACAAATTACAAATATATATATATATATATATATATATATATATATATATATATATATATATATATAGATATATAGTATATATATATATAATCCTTGCGATTAGTGTCAATATGAATGTCAATCAATTATTCACAGGTATGCCACGAAGGGGACATTTACCTGCTCCACGCACTCGTGCCAACAAGCCAGAGGTTATCCAGCACAGATCTGAAATCGTTGGTCGCTATAAAGCTGGCCAACCCCTAAAACAGATCAGCAGAGAAATGGCCATTGACATAAAGACTGTGCGTTTGTGGGTTAGGAGGGATGCAGAGGAGGGCCACATCAAGACCAAGGCCAGACCAGGGCGACCACGGGTAACGTCACCAGAAGATGACCGGCGACTCCTTACTGCTGTAAAACGAAGTCCTAGGAAAACTGCTGTCACACTTACAAGGGAGTTGCAGTTAGAGTGTCATGTGTCTACAGTAGAGACTTATGTTCCAGCAAGTAAAGAAGAACTTACAGAAAATCAGCGAGCAGCTCGGCTACAGTTCGCACACCGTTATGTAAACGTGCCAAGAGTTTTTACGGAAAGTTATATTCATGGATGAGACCAGTTTCTCGTCTGTAGCAGCTCAGCGCCGTCACTGCTGGAGATCTTGGGGTACCTGGTTCATGAGAGAAAACATTTCCCATCGGGCTAGAAGCGGGAAAGTAAGCGTGCCTCTGTACGGATGGATGTGGTATGGGGGTCCTGGTGAGCTAGTCCCCATTCAAGGTCACCTCAATTCTGAGGAATACGTAAATATACTAGAGACCTCCCTTTTACCATCTGTCCGTGCATATGCACTTCCAGAACCCCTCCCAATCATCATAGTTCAGGACCGTTCTCCCATACATACCAGTCGTAGAGTAAGGGAATGGTTTGATAATCACCCAGAGATACAGGTAATAGACTGGCTCACGAAAGGTTGTGATATAAATCCCATTGAAAACCTCTGGGGCATAATGAAGTAGAGGAGAAGACCAGGGAGAGTATTGAGCAGAAAACCAGGGAGGTGTGGGAGGGGTTTAGGAGGCGCCCCAATATTTGCTCCCATCTAGTTGACTCGATGCCCTCGCGCCTACACGAGGTCATTGAGGCTAATGGAGGGTGGACAAGGTACTGATAATCTTATATTCTGTAATATTCCACATAAGGTAACCTTAAAGTAGTAAATCCTATAGCTGTGTAATGTTTTTTCTTATAAGGACCCACTGATCGGGGCGATGATGTTTCTTCACACGTGGTATTTTGTGTTTATAAAAGTATGCTTATTACTGTAATGGCATGCCTGTCAACATAATACAGGGGGAAGGTGTTCACATAGCAAGCACTGAAGAAAAGCATAATTATAACCACAACCTTTTTCATGCTAAACACAAACCATATGGTGTTGACACAGAAAGCTATCGCTTCCACAAACATCTTACACACACAGAACCTCACGGGCAATAAAATGAGTTCAGTGTATAACTAACTACAAGTTTGTTATTTTACATAACATGCATTAACAATTTTGACCAGTGTTATTCTATTAATTCCAACTCTTATTAATTCGTATACATAATGACATGGCGTCAGTGTTATGGCAACAGGCCAGAATATTTTACAATGTGTTTGTGGTTAGTTGAGCCGATCCTGATTCATTTACTTAACGCAGAAATGACTGGACAGCCAATTTACGTTGTTATATCGGTAAGATAAGACCTAAATTACCACATTAACACGAATGAATCGACGTCAAAAACCACACAGAACCTGTATGACCAATAAACAACTGTATGTCAAAGTCCAAGTTAGAGTGCATGTCACACGACAAAACAGTTGGCATGTATAAATCAATGTGAGATGGCTCATGTCATTATTACCTAAAGTTATGTTGGTTAAGAAAGGGCGTAAGAGGGGGATAAGAGGGTAAGTGAGGTGTGAGGAAGGGTGGGAGTGGGGGATGAGGGTGAGAGGGCGTGTAGGAGAGAGAGAAGGGTCCCGGGGTTGTGAATACGGGAAAGAGAATGGATGCAAAAAGACGTAATACATCATTCTCAGCACACATCGTTTACTATGATAATTTATCAGGATGTCAGTATACAGGTCCTCCACCTACGTTCCTTTCCCACATCGATACAATCATGTTGTAGGAAAAAGATACTATTGAACACTAAAGCCCTTTATACACATACCTCTACTGGTTCTGAGTGTCTGTAACAAAATCTATTGACACCGCGTCACAACACCAGGCATGGCTGTTCGAAACGTTTCAAACCTCTATACTGGGGTAAGGGGGGAGGGCAGAGGGGGTGGCTTGTTCGAGCGAGCGCCTAGAACTGACTGGCCTTTACTCCGGCTTCCAGGGGGGGGGGGAGAAATTAGTAGGCGCGAGTCTAAGTAGTTTTATTGTACTGTTGCGGACATATCAGAAACATCCCGTCCACTATCGAGGTGGTGTGATGCTCTCAATCTGGACTGATTGACATGGAACATCACCAGGTTTCGTTTGGTTGCTAGGACGAATCGAACGCTGTGATCACTACCGTTCTGCTCATTTATTGGTGACATACACAGCAAAGAATGTCCCGCCTGACAATATACTGAAAATAACGTTATGTGAATGTAGTAATAAAATAATTTCACACCATATATATTCGTAATTTATTCACATGAAACACAGGTTCCGTAAGTATGACTTTCGACAAACACCAAGAACCATCTAACATTTACCAACGGCCCTCATATGTCATTATAACATAGTCTGCATTCCCGTACATCATAATAATCCCAAAGTTACCGTGATCCCCCTCCTCCCTGACCGTTAACCTAAAACTGGTAGACCTCTTTATGTGGCGCCACAGGAGGAGGCAGGGTGGGGGCCCTGGAGACAAGAGAGAGAAGAGGGCAATACTGGTCTGGCTGGTGGGATGGGGGAGGGTGGCTGTACAGGAGACGAGTGTTGTGATAGGGGAGAGGGAACTATGGCTGGAAAGTAGGATGGGATGGATAAATGATTCGCTGGTGAGATGGTGCCAAATGAGCAGTAGTTTAACGCTGATTATGGAATTTGAGTCAGGCTGTTAAACGTTTTGCACACTTTGGCACGTTACGCAGTCTACCATCATCTGTTATAATTTATCGTCTAAAAGACGACCTATTCCCCACCGGGTGGCACATTACACAAACCCTGCAGTATTAGTGTATGGTGACGACTATGTCATCAGAAGTGATATATGAAACGTTCCTAAAATGTATGATGTCACACCTGCTGTCACAGGGACTGAGAACTGTTCTTGTTGCGTTTACGTATTAACATCGTGGATGACGACTGATATCGAAAGCAGAGTAGGGTGAGGAAGGAATTTTCTGTTGCCACAGTAAATAATAGTTAACAACAGTGATTCGTGACTATGGTTCTCGTTAATATCTGTATGGCACCGGTGTAAACCAACACGTTATCGCTAAGGGGTCCCAGAACATAGGTGACGATATTGGAATGGGCTAATAGAGAGATGCATTATCAACTGTATTATATGATTCTGCGATAAACTGTGGTATGAAGGACGTGAAACTGTTAAACAATCTGATGCACAACCTCAGTATCCAGTTTACTGTCTCCCCTTCCTTCTTCCCGACAACTGCATGCACTCAGACGGGTACTAACGGGGAGGTGACATGGCCGTAATGACTGCTCCACCATGAACCACGGATTACATGTTTATACATCAACGACAGTGGTTCACTTTTTTTCTTTGGTGGATTGCAATATACACCGTTACTCAGCCAGGGCAACAGCTCCATGTTCGGACACTGCTGAGATTTGTGGTTCAGTAGTTGCTCTCCGTGAACAGGGAAGTGGTCCTTGTATTTATTTTTATGCTATTTCATGGTGTGAACGTCACTCGGTTGTGTAGCATAACAAAACACACTGAAGATGACGTGTGTATACATTTAATAGAAGCGATTTCTGTAAATGGGTAGTGGATGTTGGAGTGGCCCTGGTGAGAGAGGATAGTGTTTGGAAACTCCCTGTACTGTTGTTTGCAGATGATGCTGTGTTGTTGAGTGAAGACGAGGGGGAGCTGCAAGGCTTGGTGGATGAGTTTGGGAGAGTGTAAGAAACGGAATCTAAAGGTGAATGTAGGGAGGAGTAAAGTGATGGTCCTTGAGAGAGGTGAAGTTAGAGAATGTACAGCGAGGTTGGATGGTGAGGAATTGGAAAATTTGAGTACGTTTAAGTACTTGGGTAGTGTGATGAGTAAGGATGGAGGTTTGGAGGGTGAAGTGCTTGAAAGGGGAAGAAAGGTTACTGGTTCTTTGAAAGCAGATAAGAAACAGGGAAGTGAGCATGGAAGTAAAAAATGTTACTACGTGATAGTATTGTGATACCAACTCAAACGTATGGAAGTGAAGCTTGGACGTTGTTGGAAGGACACAAGTCAAGAGTGAGAGCAATAGAAATGAGTTATTTAAGAGGAACCAGTGGAGTCACATGGAGAGACAGGCTGACGAATGAGGATATAAAGGAGCGTTGTGGTGTGGATGTGGATGTGATAGGAAGCGTTATGAGGAACACACTGAGGTGGTTTGGCCATGTGGAGAGGATGGAGGGTGTGTGAGTGAGGTGGAGGGGGGAAGAGGGAGGGGGAGGCCGAGGATGAGATGGAGGGATGGGGTGGAGAGGTATATGAGAGAGGGGGGTGTGAGTTGGGAGCAGGGCAGTGAAATGGCGGGGAACAGGGCGACTTGGAGGCGATTTGTTTGTGGCCACCCCAAACGAGATTGAGGCGTCTGGCAGTAGATAGATAGATAGATAGATAGATGGCACAGTTGAAGCAATATGCATGTGCTCAGATTGGATAACTGCAGACATTACAACTTTGCTCCACCATTGTTGGCTCCAGGGTTTGTGAAGGAATGCTTACGGCATACGACAGTTGCTCAATATGAACCTGAATATAACTAATAACCATTGGTAATCTCTTAAATCAACAGGCAAACACGGCACACAGAGAACGGTATCATATACCTGGTATAAGTAAATCCACCTTTATTTTACATTGGTGCATACAGATATTAATGAGAACCATAAGGACCATCATGATTGTAGATGTTCATATTTACTAGTGATAAAAGAAAAATCTACATAGGCCTATCCCTACTCTTTGCGATATCACTCGTCATCCATGATGATACCACGTTATAGGCTACAAGAATAATTCTTAATCGCTATGACAACATCTGTTACATTTGACAAACTGTAGGGACGTGTAATATAATTGCACACTAGCAAACTGTCACCATACTCATAATACAGGGATACTGAGCCATCAAGTGGAAAGTGTGTCGTGAATTGTTACATACCATGAAGGTCAGTAACAACACTTGGCAAAGTCAACATAATATTTCATGGTCGAAATATTCCCCATGAAACACTGATTTGGCTCATTCATCACCTTGTAATCTATCCCTTCCACTGTAGCTCTTGTTGTCTACAAAGTCCACTTCCCCTAACCCATCAGCCATCACCCCTCTCCTCTAGCCCCCAGTTTGAACATTATTACCCTCACCTCACCCACCTCCCCCCCTCATGTCTCCCAGATCCCACAATCCCTACCCTGCCGCCCCCTGTGGCACCACCTCCACCATCAGAGGTCTACCAATTTCAGGTTAACGGTAGGGAGGATGGGCGTCACGATAATTTTCTACTCATTGATGGCTGTGGGGAAGCTGATAACTATGACATGAATTATTAACTTGCATGGTTCATGACTCGAAACTAAACCGCTCATGAAATCCGTCTCATTCATAATAACTGCTATTATGTAGAGGGTGTATTGTGACATTAATAAAAAAAACAGTCATCAGCATATTTTCCGACGGAACATTGCTCATATATTACCACCAATAACTGAGCACAGTGGAATTGATCGCGAAATGATAGCCGCGTTCGGTTCCTCCGAGCGACCGAACGAAACCTGGTGAAGTTCCATACCAATCAGTGTTACCAGATGCGGAGAGCACTACACCACCTCGCTAGTGAACGGGGTGTTTCTGTTTGATATGTCCGTAACTGTACATGATGGATCTAAAAAGAAATCATGTTGCACGACCATCGACCTGAACTGTTGTGCCTGGCGGCGTTGATATTAACTGGATTCTTAATTTCCGATGAGTCTATTGGGTATGTTTTTAAAAATTATTCTTAGCTATGACTTTACGGCTAAAAGGTAGTGCCAATTGTTAGGTTACTGCCGATAGCATCCGTTTGGGGGTAATTTAAATCCATTTTAAAGTGATGATTTCTGTATAAACTAATTTTTGGTCTAAATCACTATATATATATATACAGTATATATACATGCATCTTACAAAAATGTGCTCAAATTTGATTCAGAAACATTACCAGTTATTCCTAAAACTCAAGATACATTTCTGGGGGTGAAAAATTCACATTCTAGAAACGTATAACAAGAAATCGATTGACACGTAAAAAGGGCTTGAACATGAAGTGTTTAAAAACGATACGTTTGAAGTGATGTGGGGGTCACCAAAACGAGCGAGAAACTTCGAATGAGTATTCCTTTTTATCTGCAGTAGAAACACTTTAAAATTACATCGAGCCTTGTGACAGTGTAAAGAAAAAATGTTTCATGTCACACCATTTTACGCCATTCCTTAGGCAAAATCTCTCAAAACTGTAGTACTCGTTAGTAGGAATATTAATGAGCCTTTGACTATCACCCAAAAATTTATAGGAGAAAGCATGAAAACTATTGCAGTACCGAGATATCTAATTAATTATAATTTATGACTTTCTTCCTTATCTCCGTAGACATTAGTGCATGACAGCTACAAAAATATATTGGTTGAAGGAACACTGAATGAGCTGCATTAATATCGCCTTGAGATTGTTTCGATTCTTACGTTAGGTAGAGGGTCATTTGTTACTTTCTTCATTTGTAGTGCTAATTTCAGAAGAAAAAAATGGTCAAGTTAATTTGTTAGGATAAAAGATACTTGAGTGATCCTACGAACCGCATAATTGGAGCAACTTCGACAAATGTACTCCAAATTGGCTGGGAAACGCTCCCAATTGTACATAATATTTGAACAACATTTGTTATTGTGAGAAAATACCGTCTCGAAAAAAAAAATCAGTAACAAGGTATAATTAGGTAATACGTAAGATGAAAGCGATTCACAGGTAAATAAAGCTATATCTGGGGAGTTTGTGCCTTATAAGTTTCGTCTGATTAGAGAAGTGAAAACATCTTGAAATTTTGAGATCAAAATGATATTTTTATCTGTACAACTAGGGCTATAAAATGGCATCTTGATCCTCCTGATCAAATTATAAAAATGGAACACTTTCATAGTATGACGGGTTGTGTGAAATCATTATCAATGTTTACCCAGGTAAAATCACTCCTAAAAGCAATAAATTGATTACAAGAAAATTATTTAAGAATTAATTGTCAGATATATATTATTAGGAAAAACTAAATACATAGCCGTTCTGAGATATACAATTCATAAACATACGCAGTTTTACTGTTCATGATGGATCTAAAAAAATCATGTTGCAAAAACGTCGAACTGCAATGTCGTGTTGAGATAACTTAAATTTTAATTTCCGATGAGTCTATTTAGCCGTGACGTCACGGGGAAAAGGTAGTGCCAAATGCGAACTAGTTACGACTGGTAGCATCCTCTTCGGGGGATCAGTATCTTTTACTGGAGTGATGACTATAAACTTATTTTTGGTCAAAATCGATAAATAAGCAACTTCCTGAAATGGACTAAAAATTTATTCGTATACACCCCAATTATCTGAAAGTATCAGAAAACATTTCTGAGGGTGAGAAAATCACATTTGGGAATCATATAACAAGAAATCGATTGACACGTAAGGCGAGGGTCATCTCAGTTTAAGAATAATAAGTTTGAAGCGATGTAGACGTCATCCAAACAAGCGAGAATCTTCGCATGAGTATTCTTTTTAAATCTGCAGCAGAAACACTTAAAAATTATATCGAGCCTTTGGGCTCAATGTAAAATTTAAAAAAATAAATAGCTCTAGCACATTGTGAAGGTTCGCGTTACACCATAAGCCGAAATTCATTAGGTAAAATCTCTCGACAATTTGATACCTCGTGAGAAGGAATATTGGTGACCTTTGATTCTCACCTAGAGATTTATACAATATAAATTCTATTCTAAACCGAGATACATGATTAATTACAACTTATATCTTTCATCATCATCTCCAGGTAGCTGTAGTGCATAACCGCGTACAAAAAAAACAGGTTGATGGAACATTGAATTTACTGTCCATCCCTATGTGTCAAGTGAGGTTGGTGGAGGATTAGTGTCCCTCCCTGTAAAACAATTAACTCTAAGCCCTTGGCCACCCCATTTGGGATACATGGCGTCTGGCAATGAATGAATAAAAAAATCATTCAAATAGGCAGTAAATCGTTTACAAGAAAATTATTATGGTACCGTTTATCAGATATATATTACTAGGCAAATGTAAATACATAGCGGTACTGAAACAATTTATAAACATTACGTAGTTCCTTATATACGCAGTTCAATTGTTCATGATAGGTCTAAAAAAAATAAAAAAACAGGATACAGTAGCGTCGATCTGAACTACCGTGTCTGCCGTGTTGAGATTAATTGGATTTTTAACTTCCAGTGAGTCTATTGTTTTAATTTTATTTTTTTAATTCATAGCCGTGACTTCACGGATAAAAGGTACTGCCAATTGCTTACTAGTTACGACTGCTAGTATCCGCGTGTTACACCATAAACCACATTTCCTAAACTAAAAGTCTCTCGACAATTTGATACCTCGTGAGATGGAATATTGATAACCATTTGACTCTCACCTACAGATTTATACGAGAAAGTACAAATAACTAAAGGCGTTGACCTGAACAGTTGTGCCTGAAGTGTTGACATTAACTAAAATTTTAATTTCCGATGAGTCTGATTTTTCTTTTTTCATCTCTCCAGTGACTTCACGGATAAAAGGTAGTGCCAATAGCTGATACCATCCGCTTTGAGGGTAGTTCAAAACTACTATACTGAGTGATTTCTGTATAAACTTATTTTTGGTCGAAATCGCTAAATAGGCAACTTCCACAAATACCTCGAAATTGATTCGACACACTCCCCGTTATTTCTAAAATTCAGAAAGCGGGCGAAAAATATAAATTTAAGCAATATATAACAAAATATCGATTGGCACGTAAAGAGAGGTGCCATCTAAAGTACTTAAGAACAATAAGTTGTAATTGATGTTGGAGTCACCGAAGCAAAAGAGAAACTTCGAATGAGTATTCTTTTTTATCCGCAGTAGAAGCACATCAAAATTACATCGACACATGCTGAATGGAAAAAAAAAAATACACATTATGAAAGCTCGTGTTACACCATTAGCCGCAATTCCTTAGGTAAAATATCTCAATACTGTGATACCTCGTGAGACAGAATATTGATGAGCTTTTGAATCTCACCAAAATATATGTGCGAGAAACTATAAGTACACCCGCGAACCAAAGTTTCGGTACCCCCCTCGATGGAAGGAAGTGGAAGTCAGGGTTAGAGAGAGGGCAGGTGAACGGACAACCGTGAGTGGTACTTTGGAACTGAGCTACGAGGCGATTCGTGAGAAACCTAATGACACTGGATTCGAAACATTTCCATGCTATTCACCTGTAAAACATTATGCGTTCGTAACATACATACTGTAACATATAACATAGACTACTGTGTTATCATGGTGTCCTGTGATAATGACTCATCTGGTTCGGATCCTCATCACACAAATAAATCACCGAGCCAGTTGTATATAAGTTGCAACTTATTATAACTGCAGTCATAATTTTTGTGAATGTTATCCCTGGATTGTCTAAGGCTATAATATAGAATGATTGTGAATTTAACGTTGATTCTCACAGTAGTTGTGCGGATGGTTATATATGTGGCAATTATTTTATGTGGACGACTAAACCACATTGTGATGGACAGCGGAAAGCATTAGCCAATAATTTACTATAACCAGATGAAATTAGATGCAAAGAACACAGTACAGTATATTATGAGACAACGAAGACAGCTGTGATATCCTGCTCCGCCTTGTCATCAAGGCCTTAACTGTGGCTTCACCTCATACGTGCATTATTTTCCTTCAGTCTCTGCCTCTTTTATTACTCTTACTTCCCGGTATCCTCTTACTGCTAGTCGTCATAATCCTTGGAGGGTTTCTTGTCGTCCGTTCCTATAACCCGTACTGTATTACAATATTCCTCGCATCATCACTCCCAACCAAACAACGTTAGCCCAAGACTGCCGAATCTGTTAATACCATTATTGCCACTGCCACTACTATTCCCCCTTTCCCCATTGTCTACTGCAATTCCCCTCACAGTACTGGTGCTGCTACCCCTATTACTACTCCACTATAAATCTGTATAATAATAAATATGATTGTCCTTATGTCTATCTGTTAATCATATTGTCCCTGTCCCACCGTCGACAACCGGTCACTGACGCGGCACCGCTACTCCAGTTCCCACCCACCATGGATTCTACTCCTCCCCCACTCCGACACCACATTACCCTTCACCTCATCCTTGGGCCAGAAGGCCTGTTGTTCACCCTTTACCGGTGAATATACGTGGCATGCATTAACAATAAAAAAGAAGGCATTTGAGAGCTAAACGTTAATCGAACTTTAAAATATTCGGTTTGCCAAGTCCAAACTTTAGGCTATATTTTGATACCATGAAGGTTTTATGTTGATAGCTCAAGCCATTCATGAGATTTAATGGTGCTAAAGGCAGGCAATAAAAACTAATTGACCTTTAGCAGTTAGTTTGGTGACCTTGACTCTGACCCCGAGTTGCCATTTTCGAACTCCTCCAAGATTTTGGCCATATCTTGATACGCTGAAGGCTTCATGTTGATAGCTCAAGCCGTTCATGAGATATAATAGGAACCCACACACACACACACACACACACACACACACACACACACACACACACACACACACACACACACACACACACACACAGATGCAGTTAAAAACATGATTGCTCCGCCTTCTAAAGGTAGGCGATAATAATATAATAATAACAACAACATCGTAGATGTGTACTATAGTATTCCTAACGTTTCACTGCAGACCCAAACGTGCTTATATTACGGAGCACTGATATATTAACCACAAAACCGACCACAGACCGTTCTTATCATCACCACTGCACTTTCCCTCTGTGAGATCGCTACACGTGTTTGGGAAAAATAACTGCACAACATGCCTACAAACCACTAAAATAAGCATATGATGCTTCACTGACATCCATCAGATAGCATAGGGGAAGTTAGAGGACAAACAAACAAACGACTGGACACAGACAGAAGCAGAATGTCTCGCATCGGTATGTAACGACCTGACAAAACTCTTGTGATCCTGCATTGCAGGTGTCATCACGGCAATAATAATAATAATAATAATAATAATAATAATAATAATAATTAATCATGTTATTAGGCACGATACTGAGAAAGACACACTGGAATAGCATGTGTCGACGCAATGCCGAATCTGTTTGCCATGACAGAAGGTCGGGTTGCGGTCAAACATTAATTTAGAATTAATATAACCCTACCATTACAGCATATTATGGCAATGTTTGGTTTTATATGTCACAGCTGTGTTCACTTGTTTTATCAGGGAGATTATGGTGTTTGTCCTCCTCTGTATCATGGATATTAACATGTGATTACTACTACTACTGCTACTACTACTATTACTACTACTATTACTACTACTACTACTACTACGATTATTATTATTATTATTATTATTATTATTATTATTATTATTGTTATAACTCTGATGACACCTACAAAGCAGGATCGTAATAGTTTTGTCAGGTTGTCATATACCGATGCGAGACATTCGGCCTGTCTATATCCAGCCGTGTGTTTGTTTTTCCGCTAACTTTTAGGCAATTTAATGGATGTCAGTGAAACGTCACAGGTGTATTTTAATGGGCTGTAGGCATGTTGTGCAGTTATTTTTCCCAAACATGTGTAGTGATCCCACAAAGGACTTCAGTGGGTTATATTACTATGGTGAAGTGCTACAGGTAAGGTCCAGCGGCAATGATAGCAACGGTCTGTGGTCGGTTGTGTGGTTAATATATCAGAGCTCCGTAATATAGGCACGTTTTGGTCTGCGACTTTTATAATTACGTAATGTTCGGAATACTGCAGATGTATGTTGTTGCTGTCAATTTTATAATAATTCTTATTAATGCATGCCACGTATATTCACCGGTAAAAGGTGAACAACAGGCCTGGTGGCCCAAGAAGGAGGTGAGGGGTAAAATGGTTCGGAGTGGGGGAGGAATAGAGCTCATGGTGGGTGGGAGAGAAGGGGGTGGGTGCAACTGGGTTAGCGGTGCGGGGTAAGTGACGAGTTGTCGACGGTGGGACAGGGACAATAATTATGATTAACAGATACACAGACATAAGGATAATCATATTTATTATTATACACATTTATAGTGGAGTAGTAATAGGAGCAGCAGTACTAGTACTGTGAGGGAAATTAGACACAATAGGAAAAGGGGGATTACAGTAGTAGTGGCAGTGGCAATAGTAGTATTAACAGATTCAGCAGTCTTGTGCTAACGTTGTCTGGGAGTGATGATGCGAGGAATATTGTAATACAGTAGGGGTTATAGGACCGGACGACAAGAAACCCTCCAAGGAATATGACAACTCGCTCTATGAGGATACCGGGAAGTAAGAGTAATAAAAGAGAGGCTGAAGGAAAATAATGCACGTATGAGGTGAAGCCACAGTTAAGGCCTTGATAACTGTATTGTGTTGTTTGCATCTAATTTCAATTGGTTATAGTAAATTATTGGCGAATGCTCTCCGTTGTCCATCACAATGTGGTTTAGTCGTCCATATAAAATAATTGCCACATACATAACCATCCGCACAATTACTGTGAGAATCAACATTAAATTCACAATCATTCTATATTATAGCTATAGACAATCCAGGGATACCATTCACAAAAATTATGACTGCAGTTATAATAAGTTGCAACTTATATACAACTGGCTCGGTGCTTTATTTGTGTGATGAGGATCCGAAACAGATGGGTCAGTATCACAGGACACCATGATAACACAGTAGTCTATATGTTACAGTAGGTATGTTACGAACGCATAATGTTTTGCAGGTGAATAGCATGGAAATGTTTCGAATCCAGTGTCATTTTCTCACTATTCGCCTCGTAGCTCAGTTCCAAAGTACCACTCACGGTTGTCCGTTCACCTGCCCTCTCTCTAACCCTGACTTCCACTTCCTTCCATCGAGGGGGGTACCGAAACTTTGGTTCGCGGGTGTACTATCGCCGTTCCGAGATATAATATTAATTCCCTTTTATGACTTTATTTCTCATCTACGTAAACATATAGTGCATGACAACTACAAAAAATGCAGATTGAAGGAACACTCAGTGACCTGTATTAATGTCGTCTGGAGATTGTTTGCATTTTTACGTTAGGTAGATGTTCATTTATGACTTACTACATTTGTAGTAGTAACTTCAGACAAGAAAAAAAAATGTTCTTGTTACGGTAAATGCCCCTAAAAAGCGCATAATTGAAGGCAAACATAATCCCGTCTCAGTATAATAATCAGACACAAGGATTAATTGGACAATGCGTGAGATTAAAACGATTCGCAGGTAAACAAGGCTGGCATGTGGGAGGTTTAAACCCAAAGAGTTTCGTCTGATTAGAGACGTCAAAACGAGCGTGAAATTTCGAGATAAACGGATATTACTTTTATCTCTGTATCTGGGGTATTCAAGTGACATTTTCAGCATCCTCATCACATTTTAAAAATGGAATATTTTCATGTGATAGTATCCATATTAAACAAGGTATAATCACTCCGAAAAGCAACAAATGTTTTACATGAAAATCGTTTAGGTATAAATTATCACATATGTATTGTTAGGAAACACTAAATACATAGCCGTGCAATTCGTACACAATACTTGGTTCCTCATACACTGTTATTATTCATAAAGGTTCTAAAAAAAAAAAAAATAGTGGGTTGAAGGAGTGTCGACCTGAACAGTTGTGCCTGCCTTGCTGAGATTAATTGAATTTTTAATATCCGGTGAGTCAATTGGCTCTTTCTTTTTCATCTTGGCAGTGACCTCATGGATAAAAGGTAATGCCAATTGTCAACTAGTTACGGCTGATAGAAACCGCCTTGCGAGTAGTTAAAACCTATTTTACTGCAGTGATTTCTGGATAAACTTATTTTTGGTCGGACTCGCAACTTGTGCAACGTCCAAAAATGTACTCAAAATTGATTCCGAAACACTTCCAGTTATTTCCAAAACTCAGAAGAGATTTTGGGGGACGAAAAATTCACATATAACAAGAAATCGATTGACTTGTAAAGAGAGCTGGCATTTGAGGAGTTTAAGAACGATACGATTGAATTTATGTGGCACTAACCGAAACAATCGAGAAACTTGGAATGTTTTCCTTTTTATTTGCAGTAGAATCACTTTAAAATTACATCGAGCCTTGTGACAGTGTAAAGAAAAAATGTTTCGTGTCACACCATTTTACGCAATTCCTTAGACAAAATCTCTCATAACTGTAGTACTCGTTAGTAGTGTGGTAGGTCTCCATATTATAATTGCAAATCATAATAGATAGATAAATAGATAGATAGAGAGACAGATAGAAGCAGGAAGTCAAATGATGAGAAGGTGTTGTGTCTGCGAGAATCGAGCAGTGCTAAGCATGCTTACACACTCTTAACACTGAGGAAAGCTGACGACAGCGGCCAGTAAGGAGATGATGCAGTTAGCTGTCAGCAGTCCTCTCGTGAGAAAGATCTGGTAACCATGAGGAACCCCTGCTACACCAGATTTTAGGAAAGAGAGTGGAGAAGGAGACAAGCGACCCTAGAGAGAGGTCGAGACGGAGATTAGCCACCGAACAGGCTAGACAGAAGGAGACAAGCGACCCTAGAGAGAGGTCGAGACGGAGATTAGCCTTAGAACAGAAAGAGAGAGAGATAGCGAGACAGGAAGGTAGCTACCCGGGACTTATACTCTTATATCTGTTTAATATTTCCAAGACAAATAAAAATAGTCCCATACTATTCTTTACCTCTCCCGTCACTACATGACATCTGGTGGGGAAACTACTACAAGATATAAAAGCCGCTCGACCACAAGTCTAAAATATACTTCTCTACAAGCAAATACAAAGTCGCTGCTTTATGATACAAAGTCTTTATGACATTTGGTAGCAGCGAACGTATACGAACCTCGTCTACGAATCAACATTAAATTCCTACAAAATATCAAGATTGAAAACAACCAACAACATCAGCTCCTGACAGTATTCTCTCCATCCTGCCCCCTCCGTCTCCCAGATCATTACGCTGATCCAGAGGTCAAGAGATCACTCGACGCCTTGCAAGTAGCTTAACGACAAACCAGCAAATCTGGGGACATCGTCTCCGAATTAAAAGCAAATTTCTACAAAAGCAACCGGGACTACAAGATTAGCTTCAGTTCTACATTGAATCCTACAAAATACAGCCTACAGTGCAAATAGTCTTCATCCTACAACGAGTAAATCACAAGAAAAAAAGGACCAAGAATACATCAAGAAAGAAAGAAAACAAACAAACAAACAAACAAACAAACGGGGAGTGAGAGACGACTCACAGCTCATAACCACCAGACCTCACCCTCCTCTCTCTGCTACATCCACCCAACCCCCAACGCTTACGCAGGTGTGAAGAGGTCAGGACGACGAAGCAAACACCAAGTCCATATTCACAACTCATCTTACTCGTCTTCACTCAAGTTACTCATCGCTACTCATTCACTCACCACAGCTACCAGTGTGGGAAGCCGACGTCACCATGTGCTGAGACGACAACACGCCAATCAACCCGCGAAGGACGACGCTATCACCACGTGCAACACCACTCACACCATTCTCACCACGGTAAAAATTAGTGAGTTACATAGTTACTTCATTCATACAATACACAGTGATAGACAATAAGCTTCTGCACAAACATATAAAACGTGTTGTATAGTTACAACTTAAATTCATATACCTACTTCAATTATCTTCATAATTCAATCATTAAATACTTGCACCAACAATAAATATTCTACACTGTATATATTCATTCATTTAGTATAACATTTATTTACTGTCAACGAGTGTTACCATTTATACCTACATAAAATACGTGTTTCATACATACAACTATACATTATTATATCTACAAAGTAATAAGAAGATATACCATCACAGTTACTCAGTGAGCAATTAAAAGAACTGTATTAAACATTTATTAATTAAAGCTACCTAGTGGAAACAGATAAATTAACTTACAAAAAAAAAAAAAAAATGGCCAACACAAATGCCGTTAGCAAGAGTGAACATCTTCAACACAATCGTGAAGACAATGATTTCCACACAGTGCTGACACACATATTACCCACGATAGGTACAGGTGAACAACAAGTCAGTGTGTATAGTTAATACTGTATATAGTGTATATATATATATTTTTATATAAAATAACAAAATATGGGACTATATAATATCATTTTATAGTATCTGTGCAATATAAACTAAACTTTGAAAAAGTATCCCAAGGAAATTAGCCAGTAATTATGCAACCATGAACAAAATGGAAAAAAGTGTACACAAGCAAAGAGAAACAAACTATGGAAAATCAATACATACAAAAAAAAAAAAAAAGAAAAGGAAAGGAAAGAAAGAAAGAAAAGTAAGAAAGAAAAAAGAGAAATAGGGTAAGATCACATAACAAACAAATGAAAATAAGTGTAAGTGTTACTATATATGCCAAAATACCACATAAACTACAAACAAAAAAGCAAATTGTGTCTCCACAAACAAGTGGCATGACACATCATCACTATCATCGACCGCAGCATATGTTAGGACTGCAGTTATTACAATTATGTTACTCCATATTATAATTATGTAACTACAAACAATATGTACCAATTTATGTAACAGTTGCATTAACAAGATGTAACTTTTATGTAACTTTAACTACAATTATGTAACTACAAACGATATGTAACAATTATGTAACGACAAACGATTGCATTATGTTACACTAACTACAATTATGTACTTACAAACGATATGTAACAATTATGTAACGACAAACGATTGCATTATGTTACACTTTGCCAATTATGTAACAGTTGCATTAACAAGATGTAACTTTTATGTAACTTTAACTACAATTATAAGGCCAAGACGCTTATGTAATAGTTGCATTAACAAAATGTAACTACAATTATAAGGCCAACACAATTATGCATTAACACAATATAAGTCATACAATTATAGCACAATTCTGTATTACCAGTATCATCATACAAGTTAGGTGAAATATTAGACATTACTAAAGTGATAACTCTATGTAATGTAATAACCTAGCAGTATTACCATTGCACAATTATATGCGTAATATTACTGAATAATCACTATTTACTATGAATATTATATGTATACAATATTCATACAATTATGTTACTTTTACAATATTATATATTTCACTTACTTAGCTTATAAGTTCATTATAATGTTTATGTAGTATGTATTAATATGTTATAACTATTAAATGTCGATGGTACGCCATTTTTGCGCGGCCGAGCAATGTGGTAGGTCTCCATATTATAATTGCAAATCATAATAGATAGATAGATAAATAGATAGATAGAGAGACAGATAGAAGCAGGAAGTCAAATGATGAGAAGGTGTTGTGTCTGCGAGAATCGAGCAGTGCTAAGCATGCTTACACACTCTTAACACTGAGGAAAGCTGACGACAGCGGCCAGTAAGATGATGCAGTTAGCTGTCAGCAGTCCTCTCGTGAGAAAGATCTGGTAACCATGAGGAACCCCTGCTACACCAGATTTTAGGAAAGAGAGTGGAGAAGGAGACAAGCGACCCTAGAGAGAGGTCGAGACGGAGATTAGCCACCGAACAGGCTAGACAGAAGGAGACAAGCGACCCTAGAGAGAGGTCGAGACGGAGATTAGTCTTAGAACAGAAAGAGAGAGAGATAGCGAGACAGGAAGGTAGCTACCCGGGACTTATACTCTTATACCTGTTTAATATTTCCAAGACAAATAAAAATAGTCCCATACTATTCTTTACCTCTCCCGTCACTACATGACATCTGGTGGGGAAACTACTACAAGATATAAAAGCCGCTCGACCACAAGTCTAAAATATACTTCTCTACAAGTAACTACAAAGTCTTTATGACAGTAGGAATATTAATGAGCCTTTGACCATCACCCAAAAATTTGTAGGTGAAAGTATGAAAATTATTGCGGTACCGAGATATCTAATTAATTACCATTTATGACTTTATTCTTTATCTCCGTAGACATTAGTGCATGACAGATACAAAAAAATATTGGTTGAAGGAACACTGAATGAGCTGCATTAATATCGCCTTGAAATTTAGATTCTTACGTTAGGTAGAGGGTCATTTGTTACTTTCTTCATTTGTAGTGCTAATTTCAGAGAAAAAAAAAAATGGTCAAGTTAATTTGTTAGGATAAAAGATACTTGAGTGATCCTACGAACCGCATACTTGGAGCAACTTCGACAAATGTACTCCAAATTGGCTGGGAAACGCTCCCAATTGTACATAATATTTAGATAACACTTGTAAGAACCGTCTCGGAAAAAAAAATCAATAACAAAGTATAATTAGGTAATACGTAAGATGAAAGCGATTCACAGGTATATAAAGCTATATCTGAGGGTTTATGCCTTATAAGTTTCGTCTGATTAGAGAAGTGAAAACATCTTGAAATTTTGAGATTAAAATGATATTTTTATCTGTAAAACTTGGGTTATAAAATGACATCTTGATCCTCCTGATCAAATTTTAAAAATGGAACACTTTCACAGTATAACGGGTTGTGTGAAATCATTATCCATATTTACCAAGGTAAAATTACTCCTAAAAGCAATAAATCGGTTACAAGGAAATTATTTAGGTACTGATGACCAGATATATATTATTAGGAAAAACTAATTACGTGGCAGTACTGATAGATTTAATTTACAAATATTACTTCGTTCCTCATATATGCAGCTTTATTGTTCATGATGTGTTAAAAAAAAAAATTGTTGCAGGGGCTTCTGCCTGAACTGTTGTGTCTGCCGTGTTGAGATTGACTGGATTCTTAAATTCCGAAGAGCCTATTGGCCTCTTTTTAATTCATCTTAAACCCCAATTTCAAGGCTAAAAGGTAGTGCCAATTGTTAATTAGTTACGGCTGATAGAATCAGGTTTGGGGGTAGTTCAAATATATTTCACTGGAGTGATTACTGTATAAAGCTATTTATGGTCGTAATCGATAAATCCAAAAATGTACTCAGTACTGATTGCTAAACACTCCCAAGTATTTGTTCCTCTTTATCACCAGTAGAAACAATTGTAAATTACATCGACACATGACAATGTAAAAATAAAATGCACATTACATAGGTTCCTGTTATGTCATTAGCAGCAATTCCTTAGATAAAATCACTCAAAACTGTGATACATCGTTACAAGGAATACTGATGAGGTTTTCCCTCACCCAAAAAATTTTACTAGAAACTATTGCAATACCAAGATATCTAATTACCATTTATGACTTTATTCCCCATCTCCGTACACTTTAATGCATGACAGCTTCAGAAAAAGTTGGTTGAAAGAATACTGATTGAACTGTATTAATATCGCATTGATTGGAATTTTACTTTAGACGGACATTTGTGTTTTTCTTCATTTGTAATGGAAACTTGAGACAAAAATAAATGGCCAAGTTTTTTCGTCACAGTAAAAGCATACTCCCTAAGAATAACTCGACTATTATCGGTGAGTGATCCTAGAAATCGCATAATTCAGGGCGACAACACTAAATATGCAACTTCCACAAATGTACTCTAAATTAGCTGGGAAACGCTTCCAATTGTATCAAAAATTTAGATACCATTTCTTATGTTGACAAAATAGTCTCGGAAAAAAAGATCACTAAAAAGGCTAAATGAGGTAATACGTAGGATTGAAGCGATTTACAGGTAAATAAGGCTGAAATTTGTCGGGTGCAAACCCAAAGAGTTTCTTATGATTAGAGACGTAAAAACAACTTGGAATTTCAGAGATAAAAAATATTTTTATTTGTATCGCTCGGGCTTTAAAGTGGAATGTTGAGCCTCGTGATGAAATCTTAAAAATGAAGTACTTTCGTAGTATGACTTCGTGTGATATCATTATCCATGTTTACTAAGTAAAACAACACGAAAAGGAAATAAATCGTTTACAAGAAAATTGTTTAGGTAATGTTGATCAGATTATTAGGAAAAACTAAATACATAACCGTACAGAGATATACAATGGGTCTTAAAAAATTATGTTGCCAGAGCTTAGACTTGAAGTGTTCTGTCTATAGTGTCGAGATTAACTAAATTTTTAATTTCCGATGAGTCTCCTGGCTTTTTTTTTTTTTTCATCTTTGCTGTGCCTTCACGGATAAAAAGTAGTACCAATAGCGAACTAGTTAAGGCTGAAAGCATCCGCATTGGGGGTACTTCAAACTATTTTCCTGGAGTGATTTCTGTATAATCATATATTTGGCCGAAATTGCTAAAAATGTAACTTCCACAAATTACTCGAACTTGATTGCGACACACTCCCCGTTATTTCTGAAACTCAGTAAGCGGGCGAAAATATAAAATAAGTAAAATACACATCGCCGCCGCCGGACCGACCACCCCGCCACCCCTCACCCTACTGCCGAGCCGCAGCCCCACCACCACCCCAAGAGGACACCACGGCAGGCCAGGTCAGGGTGAGTGACCCACAGCGAGAAGGGCGCCGGGGCGCCCCTACCTAAAGTCCCTCTTCCGGCCAACCGACCCAACAACAACCACGCAGGAAGAAGAGACGACCGTGAGAACGGAGCAGCCTTCACCAGGTTCGGGGTGGGACTGCTCCAGATACGGTCCCAAACAACACCGCGGTAACGGCCATCGTACGTACCGGGGAGGGAGCGGCCATCGTACGCCCCTCAGTTGTTTCCCCCTGTAGCGCCGCCCACAACGGCCATCGTACGTGTGGGGGAAGGAGCGGCCATCGTACGCCCTTCAGCTACAGCCACATCTGGAGACAGCCTCGGAGAGTCAGCTATTGAGCGTGCACCGACTGGCAAAGGAACGATAAGTGGAGCAGCGACAACGGCCATCGTGCGTGTCGGGGAGGGAGCGGACATTATACGCCCCTCATCCACTTCCTCCTCCTCCCACGGGAGTAACTCCGCGGTAATGGCCATCGTACGTACAGGGGAAGGAGCGGCCACTGTACGCCCTTCAGTTACTTCCCGTCGGGCAGGCAGAGCCGCGGTAACGGCCATCGTACGTACCAGGGAGGGAACGGCCACCGTACACCCCTCATCTGCCTCTTCCTCCTTCGGGAGCATCACCGCCACAACGGCCATCGTACGTGTGGGGGAAGGAGCGGCCACTACGCCCTTCATCCGTAGTTCCTAGGGCTCTCCCGGAGAAGGTCCCTTGCGCGGCCTGCTCACCACCTCTCGGCTGCGTGGGAGGTGCTGCCATTCCAAGAGTGGTGGCGTGGTCCTGTCCCGGTCCTGCAGCCTACCCCTGGACGACATCGGCCCCTGACGGACGCCCGGCAGAAGAGGTGCCGCAGTTCACTCCTGACGGCGCCCCGCTCTGTAGGCGACCGCAGCACCTGGACCCCCCGGGCTAGTCAGCAGGCCCCAGAATAAGGCCGCCTAGGCCCCACTCTCCCACGGCCCTCCGCCCGGAGTAAGAAGCGGCAGGCCCGTCTCCTGAAGTTGTTTGGCCCCAGACCCGAGGGCCACCTACCAGGTCAAGGCCCCCAGACAGGAGGGCCTCCCTGCACCCCAATGACGAGGCCCCAGCACGAGATCCACCTATCAGGTCGAGGCCCCCACACGGGGGGGCCTCCCTGCATCCCCCTGTCGAAGCAGGCCTGGGCGACGACGCCCCTGCAGGTGGTCCGTTGCCTCCTGCAGGAGGGCTCCCCAGGAGGGCCCCCTCCCCCGCCCGGGCGCTATTTCTGTTAGCCCAGAAACCAGTGGCATAGTGGCGACTTCAACGCATCTTCATCGCGCCTAAGTCTAAACCACAGACAGGAGTGAAAGTGACGGTGAAACAGAGGACAATACTATAAAGACACACAGTATATAGGCTGAAAGCAAGGGTCAGTAAGCATGGACATTAAGACAATCAGATGTAAGGAAACATTGTGTCTATACCAGTGGCGAACCAGAAGGAAACAAAATCAGTGAAAGTGTCGCCGCGGCTGTGACAATTCCAGGTGCCGCGACTCACGCCATAACAAGTGTATAGTAATATTACGCAACCTGACCCTTTTTTCCATCCGCCCATAGTGCATCCGGTCCAGAATATTAAATGACAATTATGCCCTAATTATAATACCTATGTCGTGCTCTAGTAACTATCAATCTGTGAACAAATGAATATCACCATACTCTGCCCTAGACATCCTTGTTTATTTGTGTACGTCTTGTATTGGAAAGCCAACTCTGTTATCCTGTCTATTCCATATCCAGTGTCTCTTTGTTCTTATATTGTAAGGTGTGTTGAGCTGACAATTGATGTGTTAAGGTGTACTGCCGAGTTTTTATGCCCTGTTCCTTTGTGGGTGCTTTACTTCCAGTCCGGAAAGAGGACCCCGCTCAGTCGCGGGCGTTTTAAGGACGAGAGGTCGAACTAAAAACACCCCGCATAACAATATGAAATATGCAACAAAATATCGATTGACACATAAGGAGAGGTGTCATGTATTTAAGAACAATAAGTTGGAACTGATGGGGGGATCACCGAGACAAGCGAGAAACTTCGAATGTTTTCCTTTTTATCTGTAGAAGCACTTTAAAATTACATCGAGACGACTGAATGTAAAAAAAAAAAAAAAAAAAAAAAAAGGACATTGTGAAGGCTCGTGTTTCACCATTAGCCGCAATTCCATAGGTAAAATATTTCAAAACTGTGATACATCGTGAGACGGAATATTGATGAGTTTTTGAATCTCATCCAAAAATATATTAGAAACTATAAAAACTATGGCAATAGAGAGATAATTCATTCTCATAACTTTATTCCTCATCTCCGTAGACATACTGTATAGTGCATGACAGCTACAAGAAATGCAGGTTGAAGGAACACTGTATTAATGTTGTCTGGGGATTGTTTCGATTTTTGTCAGGTAGATGGTTATTTCTGACTTTCTTCATTTGTGGTGATAACCAGACACACACAAAAAAATGGTAAAATTGTTTTGTTACGGAAAAGCAACTACTATAGTTGAGTGATCCTGTAAACCGCATAATTGAGGGCGTGAAAACTAAACATGCAATATCCAAAAATGTACTCTAAATTAGCTGGGAAACTGTATCTAAAATTCAGACTTCTCATATGATGAAAATATACCGTCCCAGAAAATAATCAGTAAGAAGACTAAATGAGGTTACATTTATGATAAAGGCGATTCAAAGGGAAAGTATCCTGGCATTTTAGGAGTTTAAGATAAAGACTTTCGTCTGATTAGAGACCTGTAAACAACTTTGAAATTTACAGATAAGACGGATATTATTTTTATCTGATTAACTGATGCTTGAAAGTGGTATCTCGAGCATCCTGATCAAATTTTAAAACTGTACTATTCTTGCTGTAACACGGTGCGTGTGATATAATTATCCATATTTACCAAGGTAAATCGCTCCAAAACGCAATAAATCGTTTAAAAGAAAATCGTTTAGGTATTGATTACCAGATATATAAAGTATTAGGAAAAACTAAATACATAGCCGAACTGAGATGTACAATTCGTAAACATTACTTAGTTCCTCATGAACGCAGTTTAATTATTCATGGTTGGTCTTTAGAAAAATCACGTAGCACGACCGTCGACCTGATCTGTTGTGCCTGAGGTGTTGATATTAACTGGATTTCAAATTTCCGATGAGTCTATTGCTTTTCTTTTTAAAAATTAATATTAGCCCTGACTTCACGGCTAAAAGGAAGTGCCAATTGTTAACAAGTTACTGCTGATAGCATCTGCTTTGCGGGTACTTCAAATCTTATTTAAAGTGGTGATTTCTGTATAAACAAATTTTTGGTTGAAATCACTATATATATATATATATATATATATATATATATATATATATATATATATATATATATATATATATATATATATATATATATATATATGCAACTTACAAAAATGTGCTCAAATTTGATTCAGAAACACTACCAGTTATTCCTGAAACTTAAAATACATTTCTGGGGGTAAGAAATTCACATTTAAAAAACATATAACAAGAAATCGATTGACTCGGAAAAAGAGCTTGAATATGAAGTGTTTAATAGCGATAAGTTTGAAGTGAAGTGCGGATCACCAAAACGAGCGAGAAATTTCGAATGAGTATTCCTTTTTAACTACAGTAGAAACACTTCAAAATTACATCGAGACATGACAATGTAAAAAAAATATTCGCACATTATGAAGGTTCGTGTTACACCATTAGCCGCAATTCCTTAGGTAAAAGCTCTCAATACCTCGTTAGCAAAAATATGCTTGAGCTTTTGACTCTCTCCCAAAAATTTATACGAGAATGTATAAATACTATTGCAATGCCGAGGTATATATTTAATTACTATTTATGACTTTATTCTTCATATCCGTAGACATGCATGTTAACGAAAAATAATGTTAGTTGAAGGAGCACTAATTGAACTGTATTAAAGCCGCCTGGATAATGTTTGGATTTTTGCGTTAGGTAGAGGGTCATTTGTTACATTCTTCATTTGTAGTGACCAGACAAAAAAAATGGTCGTTGTTTTGTTACGGAACAAGCATTCGCGCTAGGAATAATTCAAGACTATTACAGTTGAATGATCTTGGAAACATAATAAATGAGGGTACAAACACTAAATATGCAAATTTCAAAATTGTAGTCTCAATTAGCTGGGAAACGCCTCCAATTGTATCTAAAATTTAGATAGCATTTGTTATTGTGAGAAGACACCGTCTCCGAAAAATAAATCACTGAAAAGGCTAAATGAGGTAAACGTAAGATGAAAGCAATTCAAAAGTTAATAAAGCTGGCATTTGGGAGGTATAATCCCAAAAAGTTTCTTATAATTAGACAAAAAAAAAAAATACAAATTTAGAGATAAAACGGATATTATTAATTTCTATGACTTTTGGCTTTAAAGTGGTATGCTGAGCCTCCCTGACCAAATTTTAAAAATAGAACTTTTTCATAATATGACGGTTCGTGTGATATCATTATCTACGTTTACCAAGGTAAATCACCGAAATCTAATAAATCTATTACAAGAAAATTGTTTAGGCATTAATCATCAAATAAGGAAAAACTAAATACATGACCGTACTGAGATATAGAAGCATTAATTGGTTCCTCATACAATCCCAGTTATTTCCAAAACTCAGACGAAATATGGAGGCGAAAAATTCGCATTTAAGAAACACAACAATAAATCAATTGACATGTAAAGAGAGCAGCACATGAGGTGTTGAAAAACAATAAGTTGGAAATGATCTGGGGGTCACCGAAACAAGCGAGAAACTTCGAATAAGTATTCTTTTTTGACTGCAGTAGAAACACTTAAAAATTATCTGAAGCCTTATGAATGAATGAAGAAAAAGTACGTCCACATTAAAAAGTTTCGTGTTACACCATAAAACACAGTTCGTTAGGTATAATCTCTCGACAATCTGATACCTCGTGAGATGGAATATCGATGACCTTTTGACTCTTACCTACAGCTTTACACGAGAAGGTATAATTATAGCAATAACGAGAGATATAATTAATTACCATTTATAACTTTAATGATCTCCATAGACACATAGTGCATAAAAAATGCAGATTGAAGAAACAATGAATTTAGTGTAATAATGTCCCTTGAGATTGGATTTTTGTTAGGTAGACGGTCATTTGTGACTTTTTCATATTCAGTGGTAACTTTAGACAAATACTCGTAAATAGACAAGAAAAATTCAAAACATACTGCAGAATTGAGGGAGATCACTAATTATGCTACTTCCACAAGTGTTCTTTAAAATAGTGCATCTAAAATCTGAAAAATATTTCTTACGGTGAGAAAATGACAAAAAATATGTAACAGGGCTAAATGAGGCAAAACGTAAGATAAAAGCAATTAACAGGTAAAGAAGGCTTGAATTTTGTGAGTTTAAGCTCAAAGAGTTTTGTATGATTAGCGACGAAAACAACTTGGAAATTTATAGATCAAACGGATATTGTTTTTCTCTCTATAACTTGGTTTTTGAAGTAGCATCTTGAGCCACCTGATCAAATTTAAAAATAGAATGTTCTCGCAGTATGACGGATCGTGTGATATCATTTTCAATATTTACCAAAGTAAAATAACTCCGAAAGGGAATAAATCGTTTACAAGAAAATTCTTTAGGTACTGATGATCATATATATTATGAAAATCGAAATACATAACCGAATTGATATACAGTGGATAAACTTTTCTTACCTTCTCATATACGCAGTTTTATTGTTCATGATTCAAAAAAATCATGTTAAAGGGCGTCGACCTCAACCGTTGTCTGAAGTATTGAGACATACAGCTTTTAATTTCGGATTTTTTTTTTTTTTTTGTCTGTCATGACTACAGATGAAAGGTAGTGCCAATAGCTGATAGCATCCGCTTTGGGAGTAGTTCAAAACGATTTTAATAGTGATTTCTGTATAAACTTATTTTTGGTCGAAATCGCTAAATATGCAACTTCCACATATTACTCGAACTTGACTGTGACACATTCCCTGCTATTTGCAAAATTCGGGAAGTGGGAGAATAATATATTGATTGACACTTAAAAACGGCTGGCATCTGAGGTGTTTCTGAATATTAAGTTGGAATTGATGTTAGTCACGGAAAGAAATGGAAAATTTAGAATAAATATTGTCTATTCTCTGCAGTAGAAGCACTTTAAAATTACATCGAGCCTTATGACTGAGTGTAAAGAAAAAAAGGTTCGTGTTACACCATTAGCAGCAATTCCTTTGGTAAAATCTGTCTAAACTGTGATTCATCGTTACAAGGAATATTGATGAGCTTTTGACTCACCCAAAAATTTATACGAGAAACTATAAATACTATGCAATACCGAGATATATAATTAATTACCATTTAAGACTTTATTACTCATCTCCGTAGACATTAGCTACAAAAAGGTTGGTTGAAGGAACACTGAATGAACTGTAATAATATCGTCTTGAGATTGTTCGGATTTTTACTTTAGGTAGAGGGTCATTTGTTACTTTCTGCACTTGTAGTACTAACTGCAGACAAAATAAAGGTCAAGTTGTTTTGTTAGGGTAAAAGCATCAGCGCTAGGAATAATTCAAGACTATTAAAGTTGAGTGATCCTAACAACCGCATAATTGAGGGCGAAAACACTAAATATCCATCTTCCACAAATGTATTCTAAATTAAATGGGAAACGCTTTCAATTATACAGGGTGACCCCCAAAAAACTCCCACATTTCGAAAGGCTGTAGCCCTGGCAGTAGTGAGGCGGGAGGGGCGGGCCTAGGGTCTGTTCCCCTGCTATCTCGCTGACACACTACCTGCATCATCTCCTGACATTGCTACTTCCTAATCTGTCGTCAGCATTTCCTCAGTTAACTTGCAAGATCATTTCCCTTTCCCAGGCTCGCATAGAGCTGTCTATCTGTCTATTTATCTATCTATCTATTATGATTTGTAAATATAATATGGACTCACAACATTGCTTGGCCACGCCGCTGAAGGTCCTCCGACAGCAATCATCATTGACATATGCTAATCTATTAGTACATAATATTGAATATAATATTGTATACATATAATATTCATAGTAAATTGCAATGCTCTAGTAATATTACATTTTAAACAAGTTGTACACATATTTGAATAAATGCAAGGGTTGTTGTATGACATTTTGTAAGATGTGTATGTATAACAGACATACGCATATAATTGTGCAATGGTAATACTGCTGTTATATATTACATATTGAATTATCCCTTTAGTAATGTCTAATATTTCACCTAACTTGTAAGATGATTCTGGTAATACAGAATTGTGGTATAACTGTATGACTTTACATAATATAGTAGTAATATTGTGGTAATACATAATTGTAACATTGTGAATTGTTACATAATTGTATTGTAATTGTTACATTGTAGTAATACATAATTGTAACATTTTATGAATTGTTACATAATATTGTGGTAATGCATAATTGTGTTGGCCTTATAATTGTAGTTACATTTTGTTAATGCAACTGTTACATAATTGTGTTGGGCTTATAATTGTAGTTAAAGTTACATAAAAGTTACATCTTGTTAATGCAAACATAAAAGTTACATCTTGTTAATGCAACTGTTACATAATTGTTACATAATGTTTGTAGTTACATAATTGTAAAGTTACATAAAAGTTACATCTTGTTAATGCAACTGTTACATAATTGTTACATAGTGTTTGTAGTTACATAATTGTAAAGTTACATAAAAGTTACATCTTGTTAATGCAACTGTTACATAATTGTTACATATTGTTTGTAGTTACATAATTGTAAATTTACATAAAAGTTACATCTTGTTAATGCAACTGTCACATAATTGTTACATATTGCTTGTAGTTACATAATTGTAGTTAGTTACATAAAAGTTACATCTTGTTAATGCAACTGTTACATAATTGTTACATATCGTTTGTAGTTACATAATTGTAATAATTGCAGTCCTGACCTTGAATCCGGTCATGCTGCGGTCGATGATATGATGTGCCATGTCACTAGCTTGTGGAGACAACAATTTGCTTGTTTGTTTTAGTTTATGTGGTATTTTGGCATTTGTAGTTACACTTACACTTATTTTCATTTGTTTATGATTTTTTTTTTTTATTGTATGTATTGATTTTTTATAGTTTGTTTTCCTTCGCTTGTGTATGCTTTTTCTGTGTTATTCATGGTTGCATAATTACTGGGTAATTTCCTTGGGATCCTTTTTTAAGGTTTAGTTTATAGTGCACAGATATTACTGAAAATGATATTATATAGACCCATATTTTGTTATTTTATATAAAAAATATATATACACTATATACAGTATTAACTATGTACACTGACTTGTTGTTCACTTGTAATTATCGTGGGCAATATATGTGTCAGCACTGTGGAAATCTTTGTCTCCACGATTGTGTTGATGTTCATTCTTGCTAACGTCATTTGTGTTGGCTTTTTTTTCTGGTTTTCCTTGTAACTTAATTTATATGTTTCCACTAGGTAGCTTTAATTAATAAATGTTTAATACAGTTCTTTTAATTGCTCACTGAGTAACTGTGATGGTATATTTTCTTTATCACTTTGTAGATGTAATAATATATAGCTGTATGTATGAAACACGTATTTTATGTAAGTACAAATGGTAACACGGTACTAAATAAATGCTTTAATAAATGAATTAATATATACAGTGTAGAATATTTATTGTTGGTGATTATTTAGTGTTTGAGTTATGCAGATAATTGAAGTATGTGTACATAGGTTGTAATACAGCACGTTTTATATGTTTGTGCAGGTTTTTTGTCTCACTGTGTATCGTATAAATGAAGTAACTCATTGATTTTTATCGTGGTGGAAATAGTGTGTGTTGCACGTGGTGATAGCGTTGTTCTTCACGGGTTGATTGACGTGTTGTGGGGTGTCAGACACACGGCTTGGCGTCGTCTCAGCACACGTATGGTGACGTCGACTTCCCACACTGGTAGCTGTGGTGAGTAAATGAGTAGCGATGAGTAACTTGAGTGAAGATGAGTAAGATGGGTTGTGAATATGGGCTTGGTATTTGCTTCGTTGTCTTGACCTCTTCACTCCTGCGTCAGTGGTGGAGGTTGGGTTTATGTAGCAGAGAGAGGAGGGTGAGGTCTGGTGGTTGTGAGTTGTGAGTCGTGTCTCACTCTTCTTTTGTTTGTTTTTTTCTTTCTCGATGCATTCGCGGTCCTTTTTTCTTGTGATTTACTCGTTGTGGGATGAAAACTGTCATTACTTGTAGGTGCGTGTAGATTATATAGACGACTCGTGGAGTTATTTGTAGTTATGAGGTCATATTTTATTTACAAATCATAATAGATAGATAAATAGACAGATAGCTCTATGCGAGCCTGGGAAAGGGAAATGATCTTGCAAGTTAACTGAGGAAATGCTGACGACAGATTAGGAAGTAGCAATGTCAGGAGATGATGCAGGTAGTGTGTCAGCGAGATAGCAGGGGAACAAAGCCTAGAGACATACACACATACACACAGGTTTCTGGAACTCTCCAACCACAGTGTAACACACGTGACATGACCCCCTGCTACACCAGAATTTAGGAGTCAAGAGCTCAGAAGGACACAGGCCATAGAACAGGCAAGTAGTAGGGAGAATGGCTTAGCAACATGGAAAAGTGAGAGAGAGAGAGAGAGAGAGAGAGAGAGAGAGAGAGAGAGAGAGAGAGAGAGAGAGACAGGGAGGTAGCTCGCGGGACTCTACTTAACTTCACTCGTATGTCTTTAATATTTCCAAGACAAATAAAAATAGTCCCATACTATTCTTCACCTCTCCTGTCATTGCATGACAAATGGGAACCAAGATTTTCTACTTACAAATCTACTCATAACCGCTCCTCCACAAGTCAAATATATATATAACTAATCTACAAAACTTCTCTACAAGTTAGTACAAGTTACAACCGTCCTTAGTCCCCAATATGGCTTGGTCGGGAGTACACAGTGCGTTCGCTGTCGAAGCGTTTTTCACTAACAACCGTTCCGTGATCTCCGTGCAGAAGGCCTTTCTAAGACATTTCAGTACTCCACGGAACCAAAACGTTCCGGATGGGAAAACCATCTTGCAGTGGGTTCAGAATTTCAGAGCAAGAGGCTCAGCTTTAAAAAGAAAATCACCTGGTCGACCTAGGAGAGCTTGTACGCCTGAGAATATTGAACCATTAAGGCGATCTGTTGTGTAGTCTCAGAGACGTTCTGCGCGGAGGCATGCTTTAGCTGTAAGGATATCACGGGAAACTGCAAGAAAAATCTTACACAAAGACCTTCACTTCCTTCCACACAAAATGATGGTTGTGCAAGAACTCAATGCGAGAGACTGTATAAGCCGCAGGGAGTTATGTGAGAACATTCTGCAACGTGTTCCGGAAGTTGCTGTTCTCTTGTGCAGTGACGAAGCTCATTTTCATTCGAGTTGCTCTTTAAGCAAATAATATTTTCGCTGTTGGTCTGAAGACTACGCATGCTACACGAAAGACCGTTTCACTCCGATCGAGTGACTGTGTGGTGCACTGTTGCCGATGTTGGCATCATGGGTCCTTATTTCTTTGAAGAGGGTGGTGCAGCTGACCGTTACATTGATATGCTTGAAAACTTTCTAAGGCCACAACTCGAACATCTTGAGCTTGAAGAACTCGATTTGTGGTTTCAGCAAGATGGAGCTACGGCACACAGCTCGTTGATCATTGCAAGTGCTGAGGGAAATGTTTCCGGATCGGGAGATCTTGTTGCGTGCCAATGTTGGGTGGCCGGCCCGTTCCCCTGACGGCGCCTCGTGATTTTTTTCTGTGGGGTCACCATAAATCACGAGTGTATACTCACCGACCCCAAATTCTTGAAGCCCTGAAGGTTGCCATTCAGCAGGAGATAGCCGCTGTTCCACCCGACATGACTCGTCGAGCCATGGCAGCCTTAAAGAAATCGCCTCCATGCGTGTATAGACAATGACGGCCTCCATTTGGAGGATGTCATCTGTAAAACATGATGAATAAAAACTGTGCTGAATGAAGTTTCATGTCTGCAAATAATATTTTGATTATCTTTAACCATTTTTTTTTTCATTTACTTTTGAAATGTGGGATTTTTTTCTGGGTCAACCTGCATCTAAAATTTTGATAGCATTTGTTATTGAGAAAAAAACCACCTCGGAAAAAAATCACTAAAAAAGCTAAAGAGGTAATACATAAGATGAAAGCGACTATAAATAAGTCTGGCATTTGGGGGATATGAGCCCAAAGAGTTTCTTATGATTAGAGACGTAAAAACGACTTGGAAATTTAGAGATAAAACGGGTATTTCTTCTATCTGTATACCTAGGGCTTTAAAGTGGCATGTTGAGCCTGCCTGATCCAATTTAAAAAACAGAATGCTCTCGCAGTATGACGGTTCGTGTATATCATTATCCTTGTTTACCAAGGTAAAAATCACTCCGAAATCCAATAAATCGTTTACAACAAAGTTGATTAGCCATTATCAAATATAAGGCAAAACTAAACACATAAACATATTGAGATACATACTTCATAAATATTACTAGGTTCCTCATTCATGCAGTTTTATTGATCAAGATGGGTATAAAAAAATCATGTTGCAGGAGTGTCGACCTGAACTGTTGTGTCTGCAGTGCTGAGATTAACATTGGCATTTTTTTTTTTTTCACCTCTGCCGTGAATTCTCTGATAAAAAGTATTGCCAATTGCCAATTACCCGCTTTTTGGGTAGTTCAGTACTATTTTACTTGAGTGATATCTGTATAAACTTATTTTTCGTCCAAATGGCTAAATATACAACTTCCACAAATGTACTCAAAGTTGATTCCGAAACACTTCCAGTTATTTTCAATATTCAGAAGACACTGGGGGCTAGAAATTCACATTCGAGAATAATATAACAATAAATCGATTGACATGTAAAGAGAGCTGGCATTTGAGGAGTATAAGAACGATAATGTGGGGGTCACCGAAAACAGCGAGAAACTTCGAATATGTATTCCTTTTTATCTGCTTCTATAATTCATTATTAGGCTCTAAGGAAGCCTCATAAATTCGCTGCTTTTATCCGCCGTGTAACGATCATGGCAAAATTTGCCGCTAAGCCACCTGACTAAACAGTTCAGGTCGACGCCCTTGGAACATGGTTTTTCTAGACCCATCATGAGGAACCAAGAATTCTTTATGAACTGTATATCTCAGTACGGTTATGTATTTAGTATTTCCTAATATATGATCACTAGTACCTAAACAATTTTCTTGTAAACGATTTATTGCCTTTCGGAGTTATTTTACTTTGGTAAATGTTAAAAATGATATAGCACGAAGCGTCATACTGAGAGAATATTCCATTTTTAAAGTTTGATCACATGGCTCAAGATGCCACTTTAAACACCAAGTTTTAGAGAAAAAAAAATATCCGTTTATCAAAATTTCCAAGCCGTTATCACGTCTCTAATCAGACAAAACTCCTTGGTCTTTAACTATCAAAATGCCAACCTTCCTTCTTTCGTTTCGCCTTATTTAGCCATGTTACTGATGTTTTTCCGAGAAGGTATTTTCTCACCGTAACTTTTAGATACAATCGGGAGTGTTTCCCAGATAATTGAAAGAACATTTGTGTAAGTAGCATATTTAATGTTTTCGCCCTCAATTATGCCGTTTTTAGGATCACTCAGGTATAATAGATTTGAATTATTTCTAATGCCGACGCTTTTATTTTAACATAAAAATTTGACCATTTACGAGTATTTGTTTGAAGTTACCAATGGAAATGAAAAAAGACAAATTACCCTCTTCCTAACCTCAAAATCCAACCTCCAGGCTACATTAACAGTAAATTCAAAGTTCCTTCAACCTGCATTTGTTGTACTGATTATGCAGTATATGTCTAGGGAGATGATGATTAAAAGTACTAATGGTAATTAATTATATGGCTCGTTCTGCTATAGTATTTATACTCTCTTGTATAAACCTTTAAGTGAGAGTCAAAATGTCATCAAGATTCCTTCTCACGATTTATCAAATTGTCGAGAGATTTTACCTAAGGAATTGCGGCTAATGGTGTAACATGAACCTTCATAATCTGCATATACGTTTTTTTTTGTTTTGCTTTACTCATATGGATCGATGTTATTATTAAGTGCTTCTACTGCATGTAAAAAAATGATTCGAAGTTTGTTTCTCATTTATTTAGGAGACCCCTACATCAATTCAAACTTATTGTTCCTAAACACCTCAGGTGCCGCTTTCTTTACATGCCAATTGATTTCTTGTTAAATGACCCTCAAAAAAAGTCTTCTGAGGTTTGCAGATAATTGGAATATAGGAATCAGTTTTAAGTCCATTTGAGGAAGTTACATTTTTAGCAATTTTGACCAAAAGTAAGTTTATACGGATATCACTCCAGTAAAGCTGTATTTATATCTCCCTGAAGTGGATACTATCAGCCGTAACTAGTTCAAAGTTGCTACTACCTTTTATCCGTGAAGTCATGGCTGATAAAAAAAAAAAAAAAAAGCCATGACTCATCGGAAATTAACAATTATGTTAATCTCAACACGGAAGACACAACAGTTCAGTTCGATGCTCTAGCAACATGATTATTTTTAGACCCATCATGAACAATAAAACTTCGTATATGAGGAGCCAATTAATGTTAGTTTATCCTAATAATATAATATATCCGACAATAAATACCTAAACTATTTTTTTTGTACCTAAACTATTTTCATTTAAAGGATTCATTTGCTCTCGGAATGATTTTACCTTGGTAAATATGGATAATGATATCACACGAGCCGTCATTCTGTGAAAGTATTTCATTTTTAAAATTTTATCAGGAAGATTAAGATGCCACTTTAAAGCTCTAGTTGTACAGATAAAAAAATAATATCCGTTTTATCCCTGAAATTGCAAATTTTTTCACGTCTCTATTCTGATGAAACTCGTTGGGCTTATACCTTCCAAATGCCCACCTGTGAATCGTTCTCATCCTACTTAGTACCTCATATTCTTTTTCGAGACGAAGTATTCTCAGGGAGGCACATTTTACCTAAATTTTATGTATATACAATTGAGAGCATTTCCCAGCTATTTTAGAGTACATTCGGTTTTTAGAATCAGTCAAGTATAATAGTTTTGAATTATTACTAGCACGGTTGCTTTTACAGTAAGAAACATTGAACTTTTTTTTTTCTGAAATTACCACTACAAATGAAGAAAGCCACAAATTATCCAATACTTAACGTAAAAATCCAAACAATCTCAAGACGTCATTGATACAATCCATTCTGTGTTCACTCAATCAGCATTTTTTGTAGCTGTCATGCACTATATGTCTACGGAGATCAGGGATGGTCATAAATAGTAATTAATTATATACCTCCGTATTGCAATAGTATTAATAATTTCTCGCATACATTTTTGGGTGACCATGTGCTTTCAATGGCAAGGGTAAGAAGTCGGTTTAGCAGGCTTGGCAGGTTTATGAAGACGTGACAGAGACACGTGTATCTCGCTGGTCATCCCTTCCAGTTGCTGGATGCCAAAGACGAACATTTCAAGAACCTAGGGAGATTGACTGTCATACTGTTTGACAAAACCATCCCTTTGATTTGTCAACGAAACATGAATGGAGCTCGTTTGTGAGAAGAATTGAGCAATGGACAGACTCCCACCCACCAGTTATGCGCTCCTGCGGGATGTTCACTGTGCAGTGTATCAATCAGGAATCTGGATTATCAGCAAACACAGCTTCTGGTTCCTTCCCCACATGATTTTTCCTGGGTCATGGGTAACAGTTTGGATGACTATTCCATAAGTGTCCAGATAGTGCAGGGAACTGATCAAATGCTGTGAGACTGCTCCGTCTGCAAGTGTGTTAAAGCAAATGTAGATTGTTCACTTTGTCAGTGCAAATGTATTAGATAAATAGGACAACAGTCTAAAGAGGAGAGGCTGACGGCATTTGCCTATTAGTTGCTGTGGGAGATACTGTATTGATTTCAACAAGTTTTCATAAACATCATAACTTACACTAAAAAAATTTGTTCTCTCCCTACAATGATTTGTTACTTTTATAAAAGTTTAGTCTAGTATATTTTTTTCATGAAAAGCTGTATTTTTAATGGGTTTCAATAATAAAAAAAATAATAATATATCACAGTATAGAATCCAATTTCCTTTCCATGTAATGCCTATGATGAAGATAATCTTTAAACTGGGAAAATTTTATGAAATATTTACCCAACACCTAAAAAAAAAACTCAATATCTCGTAATCGGTGAATTAGATGTGTCAAATAAAAAAGATGCAAAATTTAATTTCTTTCCTAACTGTGGTTTCATAGTTTTTATTTAAAAAAAAAAATCTAATAAACGGTGAACCGGATAAAAAAAAAAATGTAAAATATATATCTTCATCAAATATCGTCTAATCACGATTTTTATTATCTTAGAAAAATGTCATTTTTCCATTTTGAATATAGGGTATCTATATATTTTTTTTTAATTTTTCCCTTCTAAAATTCATCATTAGATCCTAAGGAAGCCTCATACCAAATTCGGTGCTTTTATCCGCCGTGTAACGAAAATATTGGTTAGCCACCTGACTAGTTGTGTCTCAAGTGTTGAGATTACCTAAATTTTTAATTTCCGGTCTTTTTTTTTATTTTTTATTTTACTCTGCCGTGACTCTACGGATAAAAGGTAGTGCCAACAGCTGATGGCATCCTCTTTGGGGGTAGTTCAAAATTATTTTTCTTGAGCGATCTCTTTACAGACATATTTTTTGGTCGAAATCCTAAATATTCAACTTCCACAAATTACTCGAAATTGACTGTGACACTCCCCGTTATTTCCAAAAATCAGAAAGCGGGCGAAAAATATAAATTAAAGAAATATAAAAAGATATGGATTGACACAGAGAGCTGGCATCTGAAGTATTTAAGAACAATAAGTTGGAATGCGGGAGTTACCGAAACAAGCGAGAAACTTCGAATGAGCGTTCCTTTTTATCCGCAGTAGAAGCACATTAATATTACATCGAGGCATGGCTGAATGGAAAAAAAAAAAAAATGGAAATTATGAAATCTCGTGTTACACCATTAGTCGCAATTCCTTTGGTAAAATATCTCAAAACTGTGATACCTCATGAGACAGAATATTGATGAGCTTCTGACTCCCACCAAAAAATATATGCGAGAAACTATAAATACTATATAGGTACCGAGATATATAATTAATTTCCATTTATAACTTTTTTCCTCATCTACCCTAACATGTAGTGCATGACAGCTACAAAAAATGCAGATTGAAGGAACACTCAATGAACTATATTAGTCATCTGGAGATTGTTTGCTTTTTTACGTTAGGTTGGTCATTTATGACTTTCTTAATTTATAATGGTAACCAGACAAAAAAAAAAAAAAAAATGATCAATTTGTTTTGTTACGGTAAATGCATCTGAGCAAGGAATAATTCAGAACTACTATTCTTGGGTGCCCCTAAAAACCGCATAATTGAAGGCAAAAACACATAATATCCAACTTCCACAAGTATATTCTAAATCAGCTGGTAAAGGCACCCAACTGTATCGAAAATTTCGATACCATTTCTTACGGTGAGATAATACCGTTTCAGAAAAAAAAAAGAGACGACTTAACTAGATAATATGTGTGATAACAGCGATTCACAGGTAAACAAGGCTCACATCTGGGTGGTTTAAACCAAAAGAGTTTCGTCTGACAAAAGACGTCAAAACGAGTTGGAAATTTCGAGATAAAACGGGTATTTTATCTATGTACCTGGGGTTCTAATATGGCATCTTCAGCATCCTGATCACATTTCAAAAAAAAATGTTTTCTAGTGATCAATATCCATATTTACCAAGGTATGATCACTCAGAACGCAATAAATCGTTTACAATAAATCGTTTAGGTATTATCATATATATAGTGTTAGGAAACACTAAACACAGCCGTGCAATTCGTACACATTATGTGGTTCCACATTTACGCAGTTTGTTCATGATTCTTAAAAAAAAAAAAAAAAAAAAAAAAGCGTGTTGGAGGAGCGTAGACCTGAACTGTTGTGCCTGCCTTCTTGAGATTAACTGGACTTTTTATTTCTGATGAGTTTATTGGCTCTTTCTTTTTCATCTCTTCAATGACCACGGATAAAAGCTAGTGCCAATTGAGAACTAGTTACGGCTGATAGCATCCGCCTTGGGAATAGTTCAAAACTATTTTATTGGAGTGGTTTCTGTATAAACTTATTTTTGTTCGGAATCGCTAAATATCCAACTTCCGAAAATGTACTCATTTGATTACGAAACACACCCAGTTTTCCAAAACTCAGATGACATTTTGGGGAACGAAAAATTCAAATTTAAGAAACATATAACAAGAAATCGATTGACATGTAAAGAGAGTTAGCATATGAGGGTATTTAAGAAACGTAAGTGAATTTACGTGGGAGTTACCGAAACAAGCGAGAAACATAGAATGAGTATTCCTTTCCATTTATAGTAGAAACACTTAAAATTACAGCCATATGAAAATTTAAAAATATATATATACATTTGCACATTATGAAGGTTCGTGTTACGCCATTAGCCGCAATTCCTTAGGTGAAATATTTCAAAACTGTGATACATCGTGAAACGGAAAATTGATGAGCGTTTGACTCTCATCCAAAAATATATGAGAAACTACCGATATATAATTAATTCCCATTTATAACTATTTCTCATCTCCGTAGACACATAATGCATGGCAGCTACAAAAATTGCAGATTTGAGGAACACTGAATGAACTGTATTAATGTCGTCTGGAGATTGTTTCGATTTTTAGGTCAGGGAGATGGTCATTTGTGACTTTCTTCATTTGTAGTGGTATTGAAATGCGTGGTGTACAGCATAGTGCCCTTGGAAACTCGACACCTCCAGCCGGACCCCACGGAGTAGCTGCAGCCGAACCACAGGATGCCGTGCGACAACGGCATGTCAGCCCGGGCCATGCATTCCTATCGCACCCAGCCGTTGCACCGTCGCCCTTGCAGGAAGATGACACAACCTTCGGGGAGTGGGACCGCCAGATCGGATAGGGGTGGAGCTGGTTATCCAGCTCCAAACAGCGCCCCTCAAGAATGTGCCTAGAGCTGCTCCAGCTTTCGTCAGACGGCCGATAGCCGCTCCTGCCTTCGTCAGACGGTCGATTGCTGCTCCGAAGGCGCTGCCCCCGAGTCGGCCTACTGCCGCTACTCCCTCCGGCAGAAGGAGACTGCCTGTGGCCGCTCCCGCCTTCGTCAGACGCCCGATTGCCGCTCCGAAGGTGTCCAGAGGCCGCTGATTCCCTCACTCAGGCCACGGCCAGTAGCCTGGCCTTGGCGCCTCATAGTTGCGCCCCTGGGCAGCCACGGCCCATTGCCGGGCCCCACGACCAGAGAGAGGTGTCGGTAGTGGCATCGCCCCAGCGTGAGACGAGAGCCCGGACCTCCAGCATTGGAGAACCCCAGCGAGGCCTTACGGCTTCCCCTGGCATCCGCTCCTTCCTGGATCTGGAGAAGACCCACCTGACGGACCCTAGTGCAGGTCGGTGCCGCAGCCCCTCCCTGACGACGCCCCTCGACTCTGGGGATAGCAGCGCTCAGTCATTCCAGACCCTCCCCAGGACGCCCGGGCGTGATCTCTCCACGCCCCCAAGACGGTGCAAGACCTCCACCTCCGGCCGAGACCTGAGCCAGAGATTCCTGGACCTCTTTGGCCTAAGTCCTGAGAGCCACACTCCTGAACCTAACCCAGTGACTACAGGCCCCTTCGCCACCTGCAGCCCTGGACGAGAGAGGATGCCCCTGCGAGTCGTCCCGTTTTTGTCTGATTAGAGACATGAAAACAACTTGCAAAATTAGAGACCAAACGGATATTATTTTTTTCTCTATCACTTAGTCTTTAATATAGCATCTTGAGCCACCTGATCAAATTTTAAAAATGGAATATTCTCGCAGTATGACGGTTCTTGTGATATAATTTTCAGTTTTTGCCTTTCGGAGTTATTTTACTTTGGTAAAATAACTCCGAAAGGCAAAAACCCGTTTCCAAGAAAATTGTTTAGGTACAGATGATCAGATAGGAAAAACAAAATACGTAACCGTACTGAGTTATGCAGTTCATAAACATTTCTTGCTTCCTCATATACACAGTTCATAGAAAAATCATGTCCCAAGGGCATCGACCTGAAAAGGTGTGCCTGAAGTGCTGATATTTACTAAATTTCTAATTTGAATTTTTTTTTTTTTAATCTCTGCCTTGACTTCACGGATGAAAAGTAGTGCCAATAGCTGATGGCATCCGTTTTGGGGGTAGTTCAAATCTATTTTACTTGAGTGACTTCTGTATAAACTTTTTTTTTGTCGAAATCACTAGATATGCAACTTCCACAAATTACTGGAAATTGCTACACACTCCCTGTTATTTCCAAAATTCAGGAAGCGGGCGACAAATATAAATATAAGATAAATATAAAAAGATATCGATTGACACATACTGTATAACGAACTGGCATCTGATGTTTGAGAACAAAATGTTGGAATTGACGTTAGTCACGGAAGGAAGCGAGAAACTTCGAATAAACGTTCCTTTTTATCTGCATTAGAAGCAATTTACAATTACATCGAGCGCAATAACTGAATGTAAAGAAAAAAATGGTTTGTATTACACCATTTCGCAATTCCTTAGGTAAAATCTCTCAAAACTGTGATACCTCGTTAAAAAGTATATTGTTGAGCGTTTGACTCACCCAAAAATGTACACGAGAAAGTATTAATACTACTGCAATACAGAAGTATATAATTAATTACTATTTATGACTTCATTCCTCATCTCCGTAGACATATAGTGCAGGACAGCTACAAAAAATCCTGATTGAAGGAACACTGAATGAACTGTATTAATGACGTTTGGAGATTGTTTGGAGTTTTACGTTAGGTATAGAACAATTTGTGTCTTTCTTCATTTGTAGGGGTAATTTCAGACCAAAAATTGGTCAAGTTGTTTGATACGGTAAAAGCAACCGCGCTAGTAAGAATTCAAAATATTTAAACATGACGGGACCTAAAAACCGAATAATTAGGGGCGAAAACACTAAATATACAACTTTCACAAATGAACCATAAGACGGGAAACGCTCTCAATTGTATATACATAAAATTTAGGTAACGTGCTACCGTGAGAAAATAACGTCTCGGAAAAGAATCACTAACAAGGCTAAATGAGGTCCTACTTAAGATGAGAGCGATTCACAGGTGGGCATTTGGAGACTTTCATCTGAATAGAGACGTGAAAAAAGAAAAAAAAAATTGAGAACGGATATTATTTTTATCTGTTGTTACGGAACAGAGATGAACACATCAAGTGAGAATACTAAAATCACTACTGTCCCGCAAAGTTCCAGGTTCAAAACAAAAGACTTTGGTAAAATTACAAGTTAAAGTTTAATGCTCAAACTAACAACTAAACATTCAGGACTCATAAGGATAATGTATGGCAAAAAAGGTTACATATATGGTTAACTGCAATAGCATCTATTAACACGAAATTAGCAAGGGCAAATTTATCTGTCAGCCCTGATAAAATGAGAAAACCGGATACAAAATATTACAGTATATTACAGTATGGAACCAGTATGAATCATAAAAACTTTACCAGGCTTACGAATTAACGCCTTAGGCTATACAGTACAAGAAAAAAGTAAACAGAATTATACAAGGGATGATGAAATCATAGGCTATGTAACACTGTACACCCGAAAGCACTAATCTCTCCCCCCCTAGTAGCTGGAGTCGCGGCTAGTGAGCGACCAGGCAATCGAACACCCCACATCCACATTCCCTCCCCCAATACCAATGTAAGAATTGTTGGAGAGATGTGGAACGGCCAAAGTTGGTGATGTTACAATGTGTCATGATCGTTTTTATAGACAATCAGAACCAGTAGGAGTAAGTATATAAAGGCATTTAATGTGTAATACTGTGCTGTTATCCACAACAAATGAGACAGGCACAAAAATGAAAGAAGACCTACAGTGTATTATGTGATACTGTCTATCTAATTGTCCTCTTATAATGTAACTAATAAATATAGTATAGTGAAGAGCATCGGTTGAAATATATGTCTTCTCATACATTCTCGCTCCAGCCACCATCACCCTTCTCTCTGGGTTACTGTCCCCACTAAACGCCCCTCGTACCCTCTCGTGCCCCACTCCCACCCATTGTTAACCAACGTAAACAATAATGAAATCATCCTTCAGATATTGGATCATAAAATTATCACACCTCTGCACGAAGCACCAACAAACAACCTAAATAACATACAACACTCCTGTATACCTGCCAACCATTTCATCCTGTTGTAGGCTGTTACGTGACACACACTGCAAGTTGGACCTTGTATTAAAAGACATACGGTTATCTACCGTTAACATACGTTGTGTGTGGTTTTGGACGCCCATTAATTCGCATGAACATGGCAATTTAAGCCTTACATTATAAACACGTGGGGTTTATGCTCCTGTAATTATTGGATGAATGAAACGAATCACGGATCGGCTCTGATGAACAACAATCTCTCTGCTATAACGAAAATATTCCGATCTCTTGTCACAACAGTGACACGATGTCATTATGTTTACAACTGAATGTGGGTCAATCGTATACATAACGACATTGTGTCACTGTTGTGTCGAGAGGTCGGTATATTTTGTGCTTCGTCAGATCCGATCCCTGATTGGTTTCCTTGATCCAATACAGGAACATTAACCTTACGTGTTTATAATGTAAGGTTTAAATTGCCACGTTAACATGAATTTATGGACGTCCAAAACCACACATAACCTGTGTTAACGATATACAACCTTATGTCCTTGTAACACAAGGTCCAACTTGCAGTGTGTATGTCACCTGTCACCTAACAGCTTACAACAAGATGAAAAGGTTGGGAGGTATACCGAAGTATTGTATGTTAGTGATTTGTTGGTGCTTAATACAAAGGTGTACGATGATCTCAATATGAGCAATACCTGACAGCATTTCATCATTATGTTGATGTTGGTTAACAATGGGTGGGAGTGGGGCACGAGAGGGTATGAGAGGCGTTTGGTGGAGACAGCAACTCAGAGAGAAGGGTGATGGAGGCGTAAGCGAGAATGTATGAGAAACATCATATCTTTCAACAGATGCTGTTCACTATACTATACTTATTTGTAACATTATAATATAGTTTGTAAGTATATAGACGGTATCATAATACATCGTAGGTCTTCTTTCATTTTCGCGCCTGTCTCATATGTTGTGGATAACAGCACAGTATTACACAGTAAATGCCATTATATACTTACTCCTGCTGGTTCTGATTGTCTATAAAAACGGTCATAACACATTGTAACATCACCAACTTTGGCCGTTCCACATCTGTCCAACAACGTTTACACTGGGGCTGGGGAAGGGACGGTGGGTGTGGGGTGTTCGATCACCCGGTCGCTCACTGGCCGCGACTCCGGCTATTAAGGGGGGAGAGATTAGTGCTTTCGGGTGTACAACAAGAGCTTCAAAGTGGCATCTTAAGCCTCATGATGAAATTTTAAAAATGGAATACTTTCACAGAATGACGGCTCGTGTGATATCATTATTCATATTTACCAAGGTAAAATCACTCCGAGAGGCAATACATCGTTTAAATGACAATAGTTTAGGTATAAGAAGCTAGGTATTGATTGTCATATTATTAGGAAAAACTAAATACATAAAGGTACTGAGATACAATTCATAAACATTTCTTGGTTCTTCGTATACGCAGTTGTTAATGATGGGTTTAAGAAAATCATGTTGCAGGAGTGTCGACCTGAACAGTTCTGTCTGCAGTTTTGGGAGGAAATAAATTTTTAATTTCCGATGTCTATTGGCATTTTTTTTTTTTTTAAATCTTTACCTTGACATGAGGGATAAAAGGCAGTGCCAATAGCGAACTAGTTATGGCTGAAAGCATCCTCTCTGGGGGTAGTTCAAAACTATTTGACGTGATTTCTGTATAATCATATTTTTAGCCGAAATCTCTAAAAATGCAACTTCCACAAATTACTCGAAATTGATTAAGACATTCCCTAATATTTCCAAAACTTAGAAAGCGAGAGAAAATATAAATTTAAGAAATATATAACAAGATATCGATTGACATGTAAAAAGAGGTGGCATCCGAGGTATTTAAGAACAATAAGTTGGAATTGATGTTGGAGTCACCGAGACAAGGGAGAAACCGAATATTTCTTTTTATCCGCAGTAGAAGCACTTTAAAATTACATCGAGACACGGCTGAATGTAAAAAAAAAAAAAAAAAAAATGACATGAAGGCTCGTGTCACATCATTAGCCGCAATTCCTTAGCTAAAATATCTCAAAACTTATACCTCGTGAGACAGAATATTGATGAGCATTTGATTCTCATCCAAAAATAAATAAAGGAAAGTATAAATACCATCGCAATACCGAGATATATAATTAATTCCTATTTATAAATTTTTTCATCTCCGTAGACATATAGTGCATGACACCTACAAAAAATGCAGATTGGAGGAACACTGAATGAACTGTATTAAAGTCGCCTGGAGAGTGTTTGGATTTTTACGTGAGGTAGATGGTCATTTATGACAATTTGTAGTGGTAACTTAAAAAAAAATATTACGAAAAAACATCCGCGTTAGTAATAAATGAAATCTACTATACTTGAGTGACCCTGTAAACAGCTTAGTTGAGGGCGAAGAAACTAAACATACTACATCCAAAAACGTACTCTAAATTAACTGGAAAAAATACCTAACTGCCTAAATTCAGAAAACATCTCATGGTGAGAAAATACTCTCCCGGAAAATATTCAGTATCAAGTCTAAATGAGCTACATGTAAGATGAAAGCGATTCAAAGGGAAAATATCCTGGCATCTTAGGAGTTTAAGATAAAAGACTCATCTGATTAGAGACCTATAAACAACCTTGAAATTTGGAGAGCAGCGGATATTGTTTTTATCTGAATAACTGATGCTTTGAAGTGGTATCGAGCATCCTGATCAAATTTTAAAATTGTACTACTTTCGCATTAACACGGTGCGTGTGATATATTTATCCATATCTACCAAGGTAAATCACTTTAAAACAAGAAAATCGTTTAGGTATTGTATTCTCTCTCTCTCTCTCTCTCTCTCTCTCTCTCTCTCTCTCTCTCTCTCTCTCTCTCTCTCTCTCTCACCAAAGAGCGTCATAAGAATAAGTGGAGAAATTCTTGAAGAAGTTGAGGAGTACAATTACCCGGGACAAATGCTAAAATTAACGAAAGATAATGATAGCGAAATAAAAAGACGCATTACAATTGGATGGAAAGCTTTCGGTAAACATAGAGACATTATGAAAACTAGCTTGCCAGTTTGTATGAAACGAAAAGTATATAAAGAATGTATAATTCCAGCTATGACGTATGGTTGTGAGACTTGGAAACTGACAAAATCAATGGAAAATAAATCAATTCGTTCTCAGAAAGCAATGGAAGGGTCAATGTTGGGAATATCTTTCAGAGACAGGAAAAGATCAACTTGGGTGAGAGAGCCCACTAAAGTCAAAGATATTATAAAAGTTATAAAAGAACAGAAATGGAGGTGGGCAGGCTATGTAGCAAGAACAAGGGATAATCGATGGAGCAAGACGCTGAATGACTGGACAGCAAGAGATGATAAGCGTAGTAGAAAAAGGCCACACAGGAGATGGAGAGAGGAGATAGAGAAATTTGCAGGGAAAACATGACAAAGATTGGCTCAGTCAAGGAATTCGTGGAGAAGGTTGGGAGAGGCCTTTGTTCCGCAGTGGACTTGTAATGGCTGATGATATATATATATATATATATATATATATATATATATATATATATATATATATATATATATATATATATATATATATATGCAAAAATTTGCTCAAACTTGATTCACAAACTACCAGTTATTCCTAAAACTCAGAAAGACATTTCAAGAGGCAAAAAATTCACATTTAGGAACATATCAAGAAATCGATTGACACGTAAAGAGAGCTTGAATATGAAGTGTTTATAAACAATAAATATGAAGTGATGTGGGGGTCACCAAAACAAGCAGAAAACTTCGAATGAGTATTTCTTCTTATCTCCAGTAGAAGCACTTTGAAATTACATCTAGACATGACAATGTAAAAAAAAAAATTCGCATATGAAGATTCGTCTCACCATTAGCCGCAGTTCAGTAGATGAAATCTCTCAAAACTGTGATACCTCGTTTAAAAGAATATTGATGAGCTTGTCTCACCCAAAAATTTATACTAGAAAGTATAAATAATACTGCAATACCGAGGTATATAGTTAACTACTATTTATGACTTTATTCCTCATATCCGTAGACATATAGTTCATGATAACTAAAAAAAAAAAAAGCTAGATGAAGGAGCACTGAATGAATTGTATTAAATCCACCTGGATTTTTACGTTAGGTAGAGGGTCATTTGTTACTTTCATCATTTGTAGTGGTAACTTTAGACAAAAAAAAAAAAAAAGTCGTTGTTTTGTTACAGTAAAAGCATCCACGCTAGGAATAATTCAAAACAATTATAGCTGAGTGATCTTTGGAACAGCATAATTGAGGGCGAAAACACGAAAAATGCAAATTTCACAATTGTACTCTAAATTAGCTGGGAAACGCTTCCAATTATATTTAAAATATAGATGTCATTTGTTATTGTGAGAAAATGACGTTCCTGAGAAAAAAAAAAACACAAACTTTAGATGAAACTGATTGTAAGGTAAATAAGGGAGGCATTTCGGAGGTATAAGCCCAAAGAATTTCTTATAATTAGGGACGTAAAAACAACTTGGAAATTTAGAGATAAAACTATTTTTTTTTTTTTAAATCTGGATCCAAAGTTGCATGTTGAGTCTCCTTGATCTAATTATAAAAATAGAATTACTTTCGCAGTATAACGGTTCGCTTATTAACCAAGATAAAAATCACTCCGAAATCCAATAAATCGTTTACAAGAATATTGTTAAACTAAATACATAGCCGTAACGAGAAATGGAAACATTACTTGGTTCCTCATGCATGCATTTATATTGTTCAAGATGTGTCTAAAAAAATCATGTTGAAGGAGCGTCGACCTGGTGAGGTGTCTGCAGTGTTGAAATTAACCGGATATTTAATTTCCGATGAGTCTATTGGCATTTTTTTCATCTCTGCCGTGAATTCACAGTTAACAGGTAGTGCCACTTACGAACTAGGTACGGCTGATTGCACCCGTTATCGAGGTATGTCAATACCATTTTACTGGAGTGATTTCTGTATAAACTCTTTTTGGTGGAAATCGATATATATACATATTCCACAAATGTATTCAAAATTGATTGCGAAAAAATCCGTTATTTTGAAAACAGGGGAAATTTCTGGGGGCGAGAAATTCTCATTTACGAAACATAAAACAATAAATCGATTGACATGTAAAGAGAGAGGCATCTGAGGTGTTTAAGAACAATTAGTTGGAATTGATGTGGGAGTCACCGAAACAAGCGAGAAACATCGAATTAGTATTCCTTTTTATCTGCAGTAGAAATAGCATAAATCGATTGACATCTGAGATGTTTAAGAATAAGTTGGAATTGATGTGGGAGTCACTGAAACAAGCGAGAAACATCGAATTAGTATTCCTTTTTATCTGCAGTAGAAACACCTAAAAATTACCTCAAGCCTCATGAATGAATAAAAAATAAATACTCCCACATTATAAAGGCTCGTGTTACGTCATAAACCACATTCCATAGGTAAAAGTCTTTCTCGTGAGAAGCAATATTGATGACCTTTTGACTCTCACCTACAGCTTTATACGAGAAAGTATAAACAAGTATAGAAGTAACAAGTTAAATAATAAAATACCATTTATAACTTTAATAATCTCCGTAGACATATAGTGCATAAGCGCTACGAAAAATTGAGGTTGAAGGAACACTGAGTTTACTGTAATAATGTCTCCTGGAGATTGGATTTTTAGGTTACGAAGACGGTCATTTGTGACTTTTTCATATCCAGTTGTAAATTCAGACAAATACTTGTAAATGGTCTTTATTTTTTTTTAAAGATAAAAGCGTCTTTTTTAGGAATAATTCAAAACTATGATACCTGAGTGATCCTAAAAACTGCATAATTGAGGGCGAAAACCCTAAATATGTTACTTTCACAAATGTTCTCTAAATTAGCATTGAACCACTTTCAATTGTATCTAAATTCTGAAAATATTTCTTACGGTGTGAAAATGCCTTACAAAATCAGCAACAAGGCAAAATTAGGCAAAACGTAAGATGAAAGCGATTAACAGGGAAAGAAGTTGCATTATGGGAGTTTAACCCCAAAGAGATATGTATGATTAGAAACGTCAAAACAACTTGGAAATTTAGAGATCAAACGGATATAATTTTTACATGTATAACATCGTCATTAAAGTGGCATCTTGAACCACCTGATCAAATATTAAAAATGGAATATTCTTGCAGTATGACGGTTCTTGTTACATCATTTTCAATATTTACCTAAGTAAAATAATTCCGAAAGGCAAAAGATCGTTTACAAGAAAATTAGATACTGGTGATCAGATAATAGGAAAAGCTAAATACATAACTGTACTGAGATATCTATCTATCTATCTATCTATATACCTAGGCTGCTTCCCCCAAGGAAAGGGAGGTAGCCGAGACAGGACGACACACTCTCCATTTACTCATCCATTTAAACACATTCATTCACATCTTAGCCCCAAAGGGGAGAACGGACAGATCCTCACCGCACCACACCGCACAAGGGTCAACTGCGCAATGCAATCAGTGACATCCGCAGCAGGGCCCGACAGCAGAGCTGGTTTACCCCTGCCACATCATAACATACCCATCCCCTTACCCGCACCTGACCTGACTAGCTGATCGGACCAAATGCGGGAGAATATCCCCTCAGGGCTGCGTCATCACTTATTTATTCACAATTTCTCTCCATTTATTTCTGTCACGCACAGCCACTCTTCCTTGCTCGACAGACATCCCTCTCGCATCCAGCGCTCTCTTCACACTATCCATCCATCCTATTCGTGGTCTTCCTCTCAGCCTTACACCTCTCACATCAGATCTAGTTATCTTTTTCACCAATCGCTCATTATCCATTCTCTCCATATGCCCAAACCATCGCAACACCCTCTGCTCAACTCTACCAGCCATCTCCTGAACAACTCCAGTTCTCCTTCGCACTTCATCATTTCGCACCCGATCCATACGCGTCACTCCACACATACTCCTCAGACACCTCATCTCCATTACATTCAAACTTTTCCTCTCTGCTACACCCATATTCCATGTTTCAGCCCCATATAATGCAGTCGGTACCACAACACCCTCATACAGCCTTCTCTTTACATCCATTCTAAGCGAACGACATTTAAACACTTTTTTCATTCCTCCCAGCACCTTTCCTACTTCATTTATTCTAGACTTCACTTCTGCATCTATTCTTCCATCCACAGCAACATGTGACCCTAGATATTTAAAACAATCTACCTCCTCAAGCAACTCACCATTCAAAACTATATTCATCCCCCTACCACCTATCAACCTCGTACACTTCATCACTTTACTCTTATTCTCATTTACTTTCAAATTCCTCCTTTCACACACCCTTCCAAACTCCTCTACCAACTGTCTCAATCTCTCCTCTGAATCAGTCACCAGTGCAGTATCATCTGCAAACAGCAGCTGCTTCAGATTCCAATCTCCACCATCAACATTTACCAGACTCAGACCACCTAAAACTCTTGCATTCACCTCCCTTACAACACCATCCATGTAAATATTAAACAACCAAGGTGACATCACACATCCCTGTCGCAGCCCCACTCTCACGGGAAACCAATCACTCACAGCATTTCCCACTCTTACACATGCTCTACTATTTACATAAAAACTTTTCACCCCTTTTAGTAACCTACCATCAAGTCCATACAATCTTAAAACAGTCCACAAAGCCTCCCTATCAATTCTATCATACGCTTTCTCTAAATCCATAAATGCCCAAAACACATCCTTGCCTTTCGCTAAATACTTTTCACACACTTGTCTCACAGCAAACACCTGATCAACGCATCCCCTCCCTCTCCTAAAGCCACACTGCTCATCACTAATCACTCCCTCTGTACCCTCTCTAACTCTCATAATTAACACTCTACCATACTGAGATATACAATTCATAAACATTTCCTGCTTCCTCATATATGCAGTTTTCTTGTTCAGGATGGGTCTAAAAAAATATTATGTTCCAAGGGCGTCGACCTGAACTGTTGTGTCTGAAGTGTTGTTTAACTAATTTTTTTTTTTTTTTTTTTTTTTTAATCTCTGCCGTGACTTCACGGATAAAAGGTATTGCCAGTAGCCGATAGCATCCGCTATTGGGGTAGTTGAAAACTTTCTTACTGGAGTGACTTATTTTTGGTCGAAATCTCTAAATATGCAACTTTAACAATTTCCTCGAGACTGATTGCGACACACTCCCCGTTATTTCCAAAATTCAGAAAGCGAGCGAAAAATTTACATTTAAAAAGTATATAAAATATCGATTAACACGTAAAAGGAACTGGCATCTGATGTGCTTGAGAACAATAAGTTGGAACTGATGTTAGTCACGGAAAGAAGCGAGAAACTTCGAATAAATATCCTTTTTTATCTGCAGTCGACGCACTTTAAAATTACATCGAGCCTTATGACAATGTAAAGAAAAAATATTTCGTGTTTCACCATTATCTGCAATTCCTTAAGTAAAATCTGTCAAAACTCTAGTACCTCCTTATAAAGAATATTAATGAGCTTTTGACACCCAAAAATTTATAGAAAGTATAAAAACTATTGCAATACCGAGATATGACAATTCCTTATCTCCGTAGACATTAGTGCATGACAGCTACAAAAAATTGTGGATGAAGGAACACTGAATGAACTGCATTAATATCGCCTAGAGATTGTTTAGATTTTTACGTTAGGAAGAGGGTCATTTGTTACTTTCTTCATTTTTTGTGGTAATATCAGAGAAAAAAAAAAATGTTTTAATTCAAAACTATTATACTTGAGTGATCCTACAAACCTCATAATTGGAGACGAAAAAAATAAATAAGCAACTTCGACAAATGTACTCTAAATTGGCTGGGAAATGCTCCAAATTGTACCTGGAATTTAGATAATAATTGATACTGTAAGAAAATGCCGGCTCGGAAAAAAAAATCATTAACAGTGTAAAATTGGGTAATATGTTAGATGAAAGCGATTCACAGGTAAAGAAGGCTGGCATCTGTTGAGTTTATGCCCTAAAAGTTTCGTCTGATTAGAGAAGTGAAAAGAACTTTGAAATTTCGAAATAAAAAGGATATTATTTTTATCTGTATAACTAGTGCTATAAAGCGGCATCTTGAACCTCCTGATCAAATATTAAAAATGGAACACTTTCACAGTATGAAGGTTTGTGAAACTCAATAAATCGCTTACAAGAAAATTATTTAGGTATTGTCATATATATTGTTAAGAAAAACTAAATACATAGCCGTAAGAAGATATAAAGTTCATAAACATACGCAGTTTTACTGTTCATGATGGATCTAAAAAAAATCATGTTGGAAGAGCATCCGCTTCGGGGGAAGATCAATACTCTTTTACTGGAGAGATGTCTGTATAAACTAATTTTTGGTCAAAATAGCTAAATATGCAACTTCTTCAAAAGTACTCAAAATTGATTCCTATACACTACCAATTATTTGCAAATATCAGAAGACATTTCTGAGGGTGAGAAAATTATATTTATGAAACATATAACAAGAAATCGATTGCGAAATGGAGAGGCATATGAGATGTTTATGAACAATAAGTTTGAATTGATGTGAAGGTCACCGAAACAAGCGAGAAACTTCGATTGAGTATTCTTTTTAATCTGCAGTAGAAACACTTAGAAATTACATTAAGCTTTTGGACTCAATGTAAAATGGAAAAAAAAAAAAAAGTTCTAGCACATTGTAAAGGTTCGCGTTACACCATTATCCAATTTTCATTCGGTAAAACCTCTCGACAATTTGATACCTCATGAAAAGGAATATTGCTGACCTTCGTCTCTCACCTAAAGATTTATACGAGATAATATAAATTCTAATCTGAAACCGAGATACATGATTAATTACAATTTATAACACATCCTCATCTCCGTGGAGATATAGTGCATAACCGGCCACAAACAAAGCAGGTTGAAGGAACATCTTGATATTGGATTTTTATGTTAGGAAGGTCATTTGTGACTTTTTTCATATGCAGTGGTAAGTTCATATTGTTCATACTAGTAATAGGTCATTTCCTTATGATAGAAGCATCGTCTTTAGGAATAACTCAAAACTATTATACTTGAGTGATCCTAAAAACTGCATAATTGAGTCCGAAAACATTAAATAAGCATGTTCTACAAACGTACTGTTAATTTGCTGGGAAACACTAACAACTCTATTTAAAATTCCCAAAATATTTCTTACGGTGAGAAAATACGGTCTCAGAAAAAAAAAATGTAACAAGGGTAAATGAGGTAAAACGTAACATGAAAGAGATTCACAGGTAAAGAAGGCTGGCATTTTGGGAGTTTAACCCCAAGGATATTTGTGTGATTAGAGGTGGAAAAAAAAAAAATGGAAATTTAGAGATAAAAGTATATAATTTAACACGTATAACTTGTTCTTTAAAGTGGCTTCTTGAGCCACCTGATCAAACTTAAAAAATTGAATATTCATGCAGGATGACAGGTCGTGTGATATTTTCAGCATTTACCAAGGTAACCGCTCCGCAAGGCAATAAATCGTTTACAAGAAAACTAGGTAAAAAAACAACTTGGAAATTTAGAGAGAAAACGGGCATTACTTTTATCTGTATACCTCGGGCCTCAGTGTGGCATGTTGAGCCTGCCTGAACAAATTTTAAAAGAATACTTTCGCAGTATGATGGATCCTGTATATCATTATCCATGTTTACCAAGGTAAAATCACTCCGAAATCCAATGAATCGTTTACAGGAAAGTTGTTTAGGTATTAATTATCAGATATAAGGAAAAACTAAATTCTTAAACGTACTGAGATACATAATTCATAAATATTACTTAGTTCCTCATTCACTCAGTTTTATTGATCATGATGGGTCTAAAAAAAAATCATGTTGAAGGAGCGTCGACATGAACTGTTGTGTCTGCAGTGTTGAAATTAACATTGGCATTTTGTTCAACTCTGCCGTGAATTCTCGAATAAAAATGAGTTCCAATTACCAACAAGTAACGGCACCCGCTTTTTGGTTAGTTCAATACTATTTTACTGGAGTAATTTCTGTATAAACTTATTTTTGGTCGAAATGGCTGAATATATAACTTCCACAATTGTGCTCAAAGTTGATTGCAGAATACTCAGTTATTTCCAAAACTCAGAAGACATTTCTGGGGGCGAGAATTTCACATTTAAGAAAAATATAACAATAAATCGATTGACATGTAAAGAGAGCTGGCATGTGAAGTGTTCAAGAACAATAAGTTGGAGTTGATGTCAGGATCATCGAAAACAGAGAAGCTTCGAATGAGTAGTCTTTTTTATCTGCAGTAGAAACACTTTAAATTTAAAGAAAGTTCGTTACACCATTAACCGGAATTCCTCAGGTGAAATCTGTCAAAACTGTGATACTTCTTTAAAAACAATATTGATGAGCTTTTGACTCACCCAAAAATGTATACGAGAATATGTCAGGACTACATATTATAAACACAAATCATAGCAGATAGCATGATGGGAAGGTAGACAGATGGATAGAAAGGGCCCCAGACAAGGTGGGGGAACGGGATATTAGCTTGCAACTCTTTAAGTGAAGGAATGTTGGTCGTCCACCGGAAGCAGTACATACACACAGACATACAGTATTTAGAAGCTTCCACGACAGAAAGCACACGTGACACGACCCCTGCTAAACGAGAATATAGGAATCAGAGCTCAGAAAGGGACTTGCCATAGAACCGGCAGGTAGTAGAGAGAGCGAATAAGATGAGGGGTCCAACTAGACTTAGTGTATTAAGTCTCTTGTAATACATACGCTGCTCAACTTAGACTTTCTCTGAAGATAATAAATCAAGATCAACTCCCTGTATTCATCTTTAACTCCTCCTGCTCTTCGATTACCAAAATAACTTTAACCAAAACTCGACAAATATTAAAAGACTAAAGGGTTATATATATATATATATATATATATATATATATATATATATATATATATATATATATATATATATATATATATATATATATATATACACACCAAGGTCAGATCCAGTTCTACAGGTGATTCTACATTACTACAATTCTACGATCAAAGTTGCGTGAAGATTATAACTCGCTCCTCTTATTGTATACTCACATGTGGTTACATGTGAGTATACAATAAGAGGAGCGAGATATAATCTTCACGCAACTTCAAGTATCAGCAAGAATAATGAAAAAAAAAAAAAAAGCAAAGGAAAAGCAAGACCAAAGCAACATGCACTAAAGCCCCAACATTCTCTCCTACCGCCCCCCTACCTCCATCACTGATGCAGAGGTCGACACACGGCAAACACTAGAGCCACATTTATAACGCGTCTTACCTTTCCTCACTCAGGTTACTCATCGCTACTCAGTTATCCACCACAGCTACCACTGTGGGAAGCCTACGTCACCATGTGTATCCGCTAAGATGACATCACCATGCGTGTTTGCTGAGACAACGCCAAGCCAGTCAACGTGCAACTGACACCAGGCACTTCTCACCCACTACACATTACTCATTATTTACATAGCTCCTATTCATACTCATTAATTTCCACAGTACTGAGTGGGAATTCGACGTTCTTTGGTGAGGTTCGCCTGTGACTAGAGCTGTTAACCACTACATTCATCAGGCCATGGAATTTCTTGAGTAATATCGTCCATCAACACACCCCTAGAATTATCGAGAGGAGATCTTCATTCAACTCTACATATATCTTCCAAGATCGACAGTTGCTTCGACACCCCTCTCCGAGTGGCATCTGTATGAAGTGGGTGTAATGATACTCATTTCTTCTCAGTGCTTAAATTAAGTACAATCAACTCCTTTACTTATTTTTATATATACACTTACACTCACTATCATTTATTACAACTCATTTACTCATCAATTTAGTGGACAAACAAAAGACATTTCATAACACCATACCTTAGCAACATGAATTCTTTTTAGTTGAGTGATATGACAGGAATATTTTCACCCCCACCTGTGTTAGTACCAGATGATACACAGTTAGCGCCCACCGCTTACACACAATTAGGAGAGGACCACGGCAACACACCCATCCTACAAAATTCACCACAAACTAAAGATAAAGAAACAAATACCTCAGTTCTTGATGATAATGATTGGCAAACCCCCTCTGATGTAGCAAGTGAGAACTTTGTCCGACTTGCATACCTATGAAAATATACTTAACAGATTTCATCGTTCAGGAAAAAATCTGTTCCACTATTCCCTCACACAACGATAAACAAGTCCAAGTTAAATTAACATAGCAACCAGTGAAGATGAATACCACGGATCAAACTCAGATATTCGTTTTTCATGAGGATAAAACTGCCCCGAAATTCTCTGGCACAGAAAAAGATCCCATTGACGTCATTTTATTAGTCAAACAGTGCGAACAGATCGTAAAAACACATTACAGATGAACAAGAAAAAATTGCTATTTTTTCCTCTTGGATTAGTCACGAAAGATGTCCAGCAGGAGACTTGCTAAGGTCAGATAAGCTCCTCAGAGCTAAGACAAGATGCATTTAAAACTGAATTTTTGAGGAAATTTTCTGGAGGTATGAACTTTTTGCCAAGTATAATCCCAGAATTACATAAGATTGTAGATCTTGTAAGGGAGCACACTACAAATCATGTGCTCAGTGAAATAACTGCCGATGTCTCCACGATCAAAAGAACATTATTAGCTATCTTAGAAAACTCAAACTGGATAACAGGAGATGGCAAGATGTCCCCAGACCTCCTCGTGGATATCATTGGTTATGTAGCTGCCTTGTGTAAATTACCTGATAGGATCCTTAAGATCGCTAAGACGATCGCGTGCACTCCAGGTATGTGCTTGTGTTTACTAGACTTAATGAACGAGGTAGAGATGCAGTGTAGCAGAGGCGATCGAAACACAATCACATTCTAGTAGAATGAAAGTGCCTGAGACAGCATCAGCTGTGAACACAGCTACAACTACCCCAAACAGAGAACAAAATCGACTGCGACCGGAAAGCAGGCAGAGCAAACAACTAAAAGTGTCAAGGCTACGATCACAAACACCAGGCTACAGGCAGTTTCGTAAGTTTTTGCGCAGCCCGAGCAGATCTCGCACCACAGACACCACTAAATATCAGAAGTCATCTCGTAGAGCACAGTCACGAGATAGGTCCACTCTATATCATTATTATGCAAAACCAGGACACAAAGAATGAATATTTCATTAAAACAAAAGAGGATAGATAAAAGGCACAGATTCGGTCCATACTGTAGGCATCATCGGTGCGAAGGGCATTGGACCAGTAACTGCAAAACAGTAGAAAAACTAGTGTCCATTTTCAAATTGGGGGAAGACCGTCACGACAAAAAACGAACATACGTAAAGAAAAACAAGCCTAAAATTCACATAGGAGGCATGTTAGGAAATGTGTATCTTGACACCAGCTGTATGTGAGGATCAAAACGTTTCCTTATTTTTAGACACAGGCTCCCCTGTGAACTTAATAACAAGAAGAAATAGAATTTTTAGAAATAAGAAGAAAGCAACTTTTCTGGCAGAATCTGATTTAGACATATACAGTAGATGGCAAACAAATCACAGTAAAAGGTATGATACGGTTAAATATCAGTTTTACAGAGACTACAACACCAATCCCTACATTTCTTTATATTGCTGAAAACTTAGCATTTAAAGCTCATCTGTTACTGGGCTTAAGATGCATGAGAACAGAGAAAATAACTTTACTCCCACAGATGAATTCATAGAGGAAATACCATCAGAGTCCTCACCGATTAGTAAAACAGAACCAAAAAGAATTGGTAATATTAAAAACTTAAAAAAAACATACACAAATAGATGAGTGTATAGATCCACTCCCTGGACTAGAAACCCAGGTAACGGTACTGATTTATCAGTTTTTCCCGCCCATCTCACCAGTGATTTATTTATACCACCTAACTCCTATATGAAAGTTACCATTAAGAACAAATTACGGAATAGTATTGTTCTTGTCTTAGAAGAATTATGTAAAGTAAAAGGATTGTCAGTAGAAAAAAACATTATGTCAGATGAACGACGAAGGGCAAACTCAGATATTCCTAATTAATCACATGAATGGGGAAGTACAGTTGAAAAAGGGAACTTGTATAATTAATACTGAGAAATGTCCCGTCCCTGTGAAGGAAATAGTTGTAGCTTTAGTGTCAAGTGAGATAGAATCTAAGCATAAAAGAGAATCTAATTCACTCAGTTGAATTTGATGAAGAAAATGATTTGTTAACCCTGTTGAAAACACACAGAGACACCCAGAGACACCCAGAGAATAATTAGGGTGTACTAACTTGATTAATCACAAGATTAATGTGCACCCAGATACACAACCAGTTTTTGTACCGGCCTATCGAATCCCACAATCTCAGCGTACACTCGCAAACCAGTATGTCGATGAAATGTTAAAACTTGGAATTATTGAGCCATCAGTCTCCCCGTGGAATTCTTTGTGCCCAAACGAAATGGAGAAATGCGTGGAGTAGTAGATTACCGTAAACTAAACAATCCCACAATCCCAGACCGATTTCCCATGCCATTACAAAGCGACATCCTACAGAATGTTGGACCAGAAAATAATGTATTTTCCACGATCGATTTGCTAAGTGGTTATTATCAGATTCCTGTAGATCAGGAGTCACGTAAATACACTGCCTTTTCCACAAATAGAGGACACTATCAGTATAGAAGGATGCCCCGGGCACATTCCAGCGTCTTATGAATGACGTATTGTCCGGAATTTTAGGACAAGGAATATTTGTTTATCTTGATATTATCATCGCAACGAAAGATATCACAGAACATATCCAAAAATTAGACCTACTCTTGCAAAAGCTTGGTGATGCTGATTTAAAAATTAAGCTTTCTAAATGCAAATTCACACCACTGTGTTCACACCACTGATGACAAAATACAGGCAGAGAGACTTTCCTGAACCCACTACGAATGACGAAATTAGACAATTTTTAAGTCTAGCTGGGTACTATAGGTCATTCGTACAACGACTGTCTCATATAGCCTTTCCTCTATTCCAACTACTAAAAAAAGATGCTATATTCCAATGGGAAGAACAACGAATCAGGGATCGGCTCTGACGAACCACGAACTCTGCTTTAACACAACAGTGACACAATGTCGTTATGTATACGATTGACCCACATTCAGTCATATACATAATGACACTGTGTCACTATTGTGACAAGTGGTCGGAATATTTTCGTTAAAACAGAGTTCGTGGTTCGTCAGAGCCGATCCCTGATACGTTTCGTTCATCCTATAATGACAGGAACATAATCCTTACGAGTTTATAATGTAAGGCTTAAATTACCACGCTCATATGGATTAATGGACGTCCAAAGCCACACAACCTGTTAACGATAAACAACCGTATGTCATTGTAACACAAGGTCCAACTTGCAGTGTGTATGTCATGTAACACCTTACAACAGGATGAAATGGTTGGCAGGTATACCGGAGTATTGTATGTTTTTATTGGTGATAATGCAGAGGCGTGTGATAATACAATATGATTAATACTTTACAGATTATTTCATTATCTTTGTTGGTTAACAATGGATGGGGATGGGGGATGACAGGGTATGAGAGGCGTTTGGTGGAGACAGCAAATCAGAGAGAAGGGTGATGGAGGTGGGAGTGAGAATGTATAAGAAACGACATCACATCTTTCATCAGATGCTATACTATATTTATCTGTAGTTACATTATAATATAGTATGTAAGTATATAGTCACTAACACATAATACGTCGTATGTCTTCTTTCATTTTCGTGCCATTCTCGCATGTTGTGGATACCAGCATAGTATTACTCATTAATTGCCTTTATATACTTACCTACACTGGTTCTGATTGTATATAAAAACAGTCATGACACATTGTAACATCACCAGCTCTGGCCGTCCCACATATATCCAACAACGCTTTGGGGTTGGGGTAGGGGCGGTGGATGTGGGGTGTTCGATCGCCTGGTCGCTCACTGGCCGCGACTCCGGCTAACAGGGGGGAGAGATTAGTGCTTTCGGGTGTACATATTCATTATATACAAGGCAAAATGAATCTGGTAGCCGACGCATTATCTAGGAACCCGAAAACAATTCAGGTCGAGGCATTAGATCTCAAAGGAGACATCCCAAACCATGATGAAATCGCAAAAGCATAAAGACTTGATCCAACATGGTCTAGAGTTATATACAAGTTAGAAAGTGGGGATGACATACAATTACCCAAACTACATGTACCACTAGAACAATTCACAATTATCAATAATGCATTATATAAGATCAACCCAGAACAACCAAAACGCCGAATAAATAATAACCAATTGGTAGTACCTAATGACACGATACCCCAAGTATTACTAACGATACACGATAGCCCACATGTAGGACATCCTGGAAAGGATAGGACATTCAAACAAGCCCAGTTATATTACTGGCCATCATTACGAAAAGATATAAACAATCATATAGACAGATGCGAATCATGTGCAAAACACAAAGGATACCCAATTTCACTTGCACCAATAGGTAATTACCCTGTACCATATCAACGATGTGACGTTGTCGAGGTTGATTTACTCAATTTATTCAAGATGCCATTATCATACAATAATAACAAATACCTATTCGTAGCAATGGATCATTATTTCCGTTATGTCATTTTAGCCCCAATAAAAGATAAAACAGCAGAGACAGTAGCAAAGGCAATAATAGATAATGTGATACGTGACTTTACTACCCCAAAGGTACTAATAAGTGATAATGGAGGAGAATTTAATTCTGATGTCTTACAAGAAGTATGTAAACAATACAATATCAAAAAGGTTAACGTTTTAGCCTATCACCCAGCATGGGTTAGAAGAGAGACAAAACAAAAAAGCATTAGATGTACTACGACACATTCTCAATGAAAATAATGCAAGCTGGGATGATTGGATTCCCAGTTAATGGATCTATAAATAAATCCATAGGTGACACACCATATTTCATTATATATGGGACAGATAAAAAACTACTATATGAGCTCCTATACTCAGTTCTTTTTTTTTTTTTTTAAATCGAGGCGAAGATGCACTTGACAGTTTGGTGATAATTGGCTGAATGCAACGTTACTTCATAATCTCTTTATTATTATTTGACAGCATATATCTGATGGGGATATTTGGGCTAGTAAATGTTATTCGGACATGCTGCTTTCAGCCAATCGTCACCAACCTATCCAGTGCATCTTCGCCTAAATAAAAAAAACTGAGTATAGAAGGTGCCAGTCTGCCCGTATACAATTACGATGATTACGCTAAAGTCCGTTTACGTGAATTCCAGGACATTCACAAAATAGTCAAAAAACAATTAACGATGTCCAAGGAAGAAATGACGGAGGCATTTAATAAAAAGGCAAGAGACTTGCCTACCAGCTTAGGAGACACTGTCTGTGGTATCTTTCATATGAGACAATAAATTATCCCCAAAATTTGAGGGCCCGTACAGAGTAATTAACATAGAAGCAAACAAAGTTTTAATTAGGTCACTGTCAAGTGGCGAAGAGAAACAAGTTCATATTGATCATTTAAAACGAGTTTCAAGGGAACTATCCAATAATTATTTAACCTCGGATACAACCGAACAAGCGAACGTAACACATGAAACCAATCAAGAAAAAAAAATTACAAAAATAATTTGTCATACCAAACAATCAAACATAGGTGCAACTGTTCCAATAAAATCTACGGTACATCATTTACATGATTTAAATATCAATTTAAAATCCTCCTACACTTGAAATAACAAGCAAGTTATTGTTCTCCGTTAGTCAACCGTAACTCACATCATCACTATCATCGACAAGAGCATGACCATATTAGAAAATTAATAGATTTTTGTCGGTAGGTAATGATAAAGGGACTTATGCTATGGATTCTTCTCTACATACCAAGAGGATACGGTCACAGACCCCCAACACATAGTGTGGCTAGGCTGTCTCATAGCTCCCACGGCCACGACATCAATCGTAAAAGGTGTCACGAGTACTGAAATCAGTCTGGATTACTTATACGAATTACCTTCTTATCTAGAAAACATCGCGAGACCCATGAGGACCCTGGACATCATGATTAGGAGCCTATGTTTCACAAACACATAACACAAACGAAGTGGATGAAATAGTGAAGTTAGCGAAATGAAAAATAGAACAGGCTGTCAACTATGCTCATCATGATCCAAGATCTCCCATCTTATGGAACGGAGGTATTGGGCAACAAGAATAAGAACAACTCGCCAAAAGCGCGGTTTGTTCGACCTGGGTGGTGCAGTTATTGGGAACATCTTTGGACTGGCTACAGAGGAAGACCTTCAAGAAATAAACAAATTTAATAAAATAGCTCAAGTACTAACATACCAAGATAAATTCGTCACAGGGCATAACTCAGCAATGAAGACAATTGTGAAAAATAAGAACAAGGCGGAAAACATAGCTCTCGAAAGTGTAGATAAAATAAATGACATGAAGGTAACATAACACTTTTCCATCATCACGGAACACATTGACACAATTCTACTCCAATTAGACAACACTAGAGTTCCTTACAGGGCACTTATGCAAGGAATTTCGAATGCCGGTGATGGCAAGATCACATGTGACTTACTTCCTGTTCAAGAACTACGTCAGATAATTAGTCAAGGCATACATAAACATAAATTGAAGCCTTTGTTCCGAAGTAGGGAATTCATGCAAACATTTCCACGCACTTCCTAATATGGACTTAAACATGAGCACAGGTATTAAGCTGACCACCTAAGTTTGAAACTATGCAACTAATCAATGAAACAATGAAGACCTTGGAATATTTGAGTTTGAGTATGTTCAACCCATATTATGTGTATAGCCCAGCACCTACTGTACTTATAATTTCCTGTATTGTATTTGCAGTAGTGCTCTTCGCAATGCACAGAATGCATGCAAGAATCGCAAATTTGGAGTCAGTATTTAGTGGGGGTAGAGTAAGAATTCAAGTTAACCTCCATGAATGAAGTGTACATATTTTGTATATATTATTATTATTATTATATAAAAAAAAAGAATGATATAGAAGTATACCAGTATCATTATCTCTATATGAAATATGAATAGCTCTTATCATAATAACTTTGATTTTTTTTTTTTATATATGCATTTTACTGCTATACATACACATCTTACAAAATGTCAAACAATAACCAATTTAACCATATTGCATTTATTCAATTACGTATACAACTTGTTTAAAATGTAATGTTACTGGATCACTGCAATATTAACATGAATATTATATCTCCACAATATTATAATCAATGTTATGTATTAATAGATTAGAATATGTCAATAATGATTGCTGCCGGAGGACCGCCAGTTGGCGTGACGGAGCAATGTCAGGACTCCATATAATAAAACAAATCTTAACAGATAGCATGATGGATAGATAGACTGATAGATAAACAGAGCACCAGACAGGGTGTGGGATCGGGAAATTAGCTTGCAACTCTATAAGTGAAGGAATGTTGGTCGTGCATCAGAAGCAGTACATACACACAGACATACAGTATTCTAGAAGCTTCCACGACAGTGGACCCCTGCTAAACGAGAATGTAGGAATCAGAGCTCAGAAAGGGACTGGCCATAGAACCAGTGGGTAGTGGAGAGAGCAAATACGCTGCTCAACTTAGACTTTCCC
>NC_137063.1:21906373-22026373 GCF_032717465.1 Coenobita brevimanus | reverse complement strand
TGCTATAGCAGGAAAGAGATATAATTACCATTTAAACTTTTAATCGTCATCTCTGTAGACATATACTGTATAATCTCTACAAAAAACGCAGGTTGAAGGAACACTGAATTTACCGTATTAATGTCGCCTGGAGGTTGGGTTTTCAGGTTAGAAAGAGGGTAATTGTGATTTTTTTTTTTTTCAATTTCAGTAGTAACCAGACAAATACTCGTAAATGTTTTTTTTTTTTTTTTGTTAAGATGAAAGCGTCCGCTTTGGAAATAATTCAAATCTATTATACCTGAGTCATCCTAAAAACCGCATGTTTGAGGGCGAAAACGCTCAATATGCTACTTCCACAAATGTTCTTTCATCTCGGGAAAAACATCAGTAAGAGGTCTAAATATGGCCAAACGTAAGATGAAAGCGCTTAACAAGTAAGGCTCGCTGAAATATTGGGAGTTGAAGACCAAAGTGTTTTGTCTGATTAGACACGTGAAAACAACTTGGAAATTTAGAGATCAAACGGATATTATTTTTTTCTCTAAAACTTGGTCTTTAAAGTGGCAACTTGAGCCACCTGATTAAATTTAAATAACGGAATATTCTAGCAGTGTAACGGTTCGTGTTACATCATTTTTAACATTTACCAAAATAAATCTGAAAGGAAATAAATCGTTTACAAAATTGTTAGATATTGATGAGCAGATATTAGGAAATATTAAAGACAACCTTACTGAGGTATACAATTCATAAACATTTCTTGATTCCTCATATACACAGTTTTATTGTTCATGATGTGTCTAAAGAAATCATGTTGCAGGAGCGTCGACCTGAACTGTTGTGTCTGAAGTGTTGAGATTAACAAAAATTTTAATTTCCGACGTGTATTTTTTTTTTCTCTCTCTTCGCCGCGACTTCAGGGATAAAAGATAGTGCCAATAGCTGATAGCATCCGCTTTGGAGGAGTTCAAAACTATTTCACTAATGATTTCTCGTACAAACTTATTTCCGGTCGAAATCGCTAAAAATGCAACTTCCACAAATTACTCGAGATTGATTGAGACACATTCCCCGTTATTTCCAAACTCAGAAAGGCAGCGAAAAATATAAATTGAAAAAAATATATATAATAGCGATTGACACCTAAAGAGAGCTGGCATCTGAGGTATTTAAGAACACTGAGTTGGAATTGATGTGGGAGTCACCGAAACAAGCGAGAAACTCTGAATGAATTTTCGTTTCATCCGGGAAAGAAGCACTTTAAAATTACATCGAGCCTTATGACAATAAAAAAAAAAAAAAATGCACATTATGAAATTTCGTGTTACACCATTAGCCGAAATTCCTTAAGTGAAAATATCTCAAAACTGTGATACCTCGTTAGAAAAAAATATAGACAAAAATTTAGAAGAGAAAGTATAAATACTATTGCAATACCGAGATATATAGTTAATTAATATTTATGACTATTTCTCATATCCGTAGTCATAAAATGCATGATTAAAAAAAATGCCAGTTGAAGAAACGCCACTGAATGAATTGTATTAAAACCGCCTGGTTGTAACTTGACAAAAAAATGGTCAAGTTGTTTTGTTAGGGTAAAAGCAACCGCGCTAGGAATATTTCAAGACTATTACAGTTGTGCGATCTTAGAAACAGCATAAATGAGGGCGAAAACACTAAATATGCAATTTTCACAATTGTACTCTAAATTGGCTGGGAAACGACTCCAAAATTTAGATAGCATTTGTTATTGTGAGAAAATACCGTCTTCGGAAAAAAAGAACACTAAAAAGGCTAAATGAGGTAAACGTATGATGAAAGGATTCAAAGGTAAATAAGGCTGGCATTTGGGAGGCATAAACTCAAAGAGTTTCTTATAATTAGAGACCTAAAAACAACTTGGTTATTTAGAGGTAAAACGGATATTATTTTTTTGTTCTATAACTTCGGCTTTAAAGTGGCATGTTGAGCCTCGCTGATCAAATTTAAAAAATAGAATACTCTCGCAGTATGACGGTTCTTTTGTTTTACCAAGGAAAAAAATCACTCCGAAATCCGATAAATTGTTTACAAGAAAATTCTTTAGGTATTAATTATCAGATATAAGGATAAACTAAATACATAACCGTACTGAGATATAGAAACATTACTTGGTTCCTCATACATGCAGTTTTATTGTTCAAGATGAGTCTAAAAAAAAATCATGTTGAAGGAGCGTCGACCTGAAATGTTGTGTCTTTAGTGTTGAAATTAACTGGATATTTGAAAATTTCTGATGAGTCTGTTGGCATTTTTTCATCTCTGCCGTGAATTCTGTTTTAAAATGTAGTGCCTCTTACGAACTAGTTATGGCTGATAGCACCCGTTATAGAGGTAGTTCAGGACTATTTTACTGGAGTGATTTCTGTATAAACTTATTTTAATGCTAGGTGTTTTAGGGGCGGCTTCCCGTCCCTCTAACGCCTAGCGTGTAGCAGGGTTCTCTTTCTGGACCGGAGCTTAGACAAATAGGAGAGTGGTAGGACACAAAAATTCAAGGCAACAACCTTCCATGTATATTACTGAATTCTACAGTGGAACAGGTAGATGTCACAAATACAGTTACACAGGACAACTATAATTCTTAGGCAGAGATATGGGCTATTAATATCGCTCAGGATACTACTCAGGGCAAGGTCGGGTAAGGTGAGTAGCACTTAGGGCAGAGGTTTATATACTATTATTGCAGGAAGTCCAAGATATATGTTTGGGGAGTCGGTGGTACTATTTCACTGTTGGTAATTATATCTTTAACACTTGGGTCTGTGTAGGATTTTAGGATGTGCGGCGTTACTGGATGGTAGCGTATTCACTGTAAGAGACCCGTATTTCACTGCTGGGCCGTGTTCACGGTTTCACTGTTACTTTTTATCACTCCACTACTTTTTCACTGGTGTTTCACTGGCTTCCTTTATGCGGATAATTCACTGCTCTGTCTTCACGTCACTAAGTCACGGACACTGTGCTTTGACGGTCACTCCTTTCGGGTCCGGGCGTCGTGACGGTCAGGTACAAGGGCGGTGGAGGTGGCCCAGCCTCCCTACTGACGGGGCTGGGTTCCGCCGAGGGCCTCTGTGTTCAGGGGCCACGGGATAGCGCGGAGGGGTGTCCTGTTTCATCCGGGGCTGCTGGTGGCAATGGGTCCCGCTCTTTCGGGGCTTGGGGCGGGAGTCCAGCCCTCGGGGCTGGGGCCGAATAGCTGCCTGAACTTCTCGCTCAAGCTCCTGACGGAGGACAAAGATCTCCAGGGTCTGGGTGTAGGGAGGCCCCGCCCGGGGGTTCTGGGGGCAGTCTGGAGGTCCCGAGGGCTGCGGTCCCCGGTGTTTGGAGACGCCGTCAGGAGGGGGCTGCGGAGTCGGCCTACGTCGAGGTCCGTCAGGGGAGTCTTCTCAGATCTGGCTGCAGGGAGAAGAGCCCGGTGGAAGTCACAGGGCCTCTCCAGTACTCCTCCAGGCTTGGGACCTCCTCTGGGTCGTAGGTGGGTGAACAGGAGTCAGCACCTGACGGAGGGGCTGCTACCGGCTGTCTCCTGCTGCAGGGCCTGGCTACTGGCCGTAGTCTTCTGGGGGCGCGGCTGCAGGCCGTCGCCAAGGCCTGGCTACTGGCCATGGCCTGGGGGAAGGAGCGGCTACAGGCCAACTCAGGGGCACCTTCAAAGAGGCTACAGGCCGTCTCCTGATTCCCTTTGGAGGGGCTACAGGCCATCTCCTGGATGAGAGTTGAGTGGCTACAGGCCGTCTCTCGAGGGGCACCTTCAGAACGCTACAGGCCATCTCCAGACGAAGGCGGGAGCGGCTACAGTCTCCTATTTGCCTCCGGAGCGGCTGCAGGCCGTCTCCTGTAGGAGGGTTAACCGGCTACAGGCCGTCTCGTTAGGGGCACCTTCAGAGCAGCTACAGGTCATTTCGTTAGGGGCACCAGAGTGGCTACAGGCCATTTTCTGATGAAGGCGGGAGCAGCTACAGGCCATCTCCTGATTCCCTCTGGAGTGGCTACAGGCCGTCTCCTGCAGGATGGTTGAGCGGCTACAGGCCATCTCGTTAGGGGCACCTTCAGAGCGGCTATAGCCATCTCCTGACGAAGGCAGGAGTGGCTGCAGGCCGTCTCCTGTTTTCCTCCAGAGCGACAGCAGGACGTCTCCTGCTTTCCTCCAGAGCGGCTGCAGGCCGTCTCCTGTAGGAGGGTTGAGCGGCTACCGGGCGTCTCAGGGGTGCTGACTGGAACTGGAGTTACAACTCCACCCCGATGTTGGTTGGGATCGGCTCGCCCGGAAGGTAGTCTTATATTTCTGCTATGGTGGGGGAGGGCGAGCTCCGGGTCACAGGGGAGCGCGACCCGGGCGGACATATGTCGATGTCGCCCTGAGTCCCGGCGCGCTGTCGGTGCTTCTCGGTGGGCTCCGTCAGGGGGTGTTAGGTCGCGATCTTATTTCTGGTCGAAATTGCTAAATATACAACGTCCACAAATGGACTCAAAATTGATTGTGAAACAGTCCCAGTTATTTCCAAAACTCAGAAGAAATTTCTAGGGGCGAGAAATTAGCATTTAAGAAACATATAACAATAAATCGATTGACATGTAAAGAGAGCGGCACCTGAGGTGTTTAAGAACAATGGGTAGGAATTGATGTAGGTGTCACGGAAACAAGCGAAAAACTTTGAATCAGTATTCCTTTTTATCTGCAGTAGAATCACTTAAAAATTACATCGAGCCTTTTGAATGAATAAAAAAAAAAAAAGTACTTCCACATTATAAAGGTTTGTGTTACACCATAAACCACATTACCTTAGGTAAGATCTCTCGACAATTTGATACCTCGTGAAAAGGAATACTGATGACCTTTTGACTCTCACCTACAGATTTATACGAGAAAGTATAAATAACTATAGAAATAAGTTTTTAATTGTCATATCCGTAGACATATAGTGCATAACCGCAACAAAAAATGCAAGTTGAAGGAACACTGAATTTACAGTAACAATGTCTCCTGGTGACTGGATTTTTAGGATAGGAAGACGGTCATTTGTGACTTTTTCATATCCAGTGGTAACTTCAGACAAACACTCGTAAAGGGTCAAGCTTTTTTTGGTAAGGTAAAAGCGTCCGCTCTAGGAATAATTCAAAACTATGATACGAGTCATCCTAAAAACTGCATGATTGAGGTCTAAAGCAGTAACTATGCTACTTCAACAAATGTTCATTAAATTAGCTGTGAAAGACTCCCAATTGTATCTAAGTTCAGAAAATACTTCTTACGGTGAGAAAATGAAAAAAAAAAAAAATCAGGAACAAGGCTAAATGAGGTAAAACATAAGATGAAAGCAAATAACAGGCAAAGATGGCTGGAATTTTTGGAGTTCAAGCCCAAAGAGTTTTGTATGATGAGACGTGAAAACAACTTGGAAATTTATAGATCAAAAGGATATTATTTTTTCCTCTATAACCTGGTCTTCAAAGAGGCATCTTGAGCCACCTGATCAAATTTGAAATGGAATATTCTTCCGGTATGACGGTTCGTGTGATATCATTTTCAATATTTACTAAAGTAAATTAACTCCGAATGGCAATAAATCGTTTACAAGAAAATTGTTTAGGTATTGATGATTAGATGTTAGGAAAAACTAAATACCTAACCGTACTGAGATATACAATTCGTAAACATTTTGTGCGTCCTCATATTCGCAGTTTTATTGTTCATGATGGGTCTAAGAAAAAATCATGTTCCAAGGACGTCGACCTGAAAAGTTGTGTCTGAAGTGGTGAGACTAACTAAATTCTTAACTTCCGATGAGTACTTTTTTTTTTTTTCATCACTGCCGTAACTTCACGGATAAAAAGTAGTGCCATTAGCTGATAGCATCCGTGTTGGGGGTAGTTCAAAATTATTTTACTAGTGTCACTTGATGTAGTGCTACCTACTTCTTCCTTAGCCATTATCATTCTTTTTCTGTGCCTGCCCTCCTCTCTTCCTATTTCTCCCATCTTTCCTGTCACTTGTTATTACTCTACTTTCCTTTTCAGGTGGCTTTACATTGAATGACAAGCCTAATGGTTTCCTGTAAGCCAGGAAACCATTTACAACGCTGGGTGGTAACCATATAACCAACTCATACGTGTTCCCTACGTGTCAGCAAGTGGGTTGATGGAGGGTTAGTGTCCCTCCCCGTAAAACAAATAACTCAAAGTCAAATGGCGACCCCTTACGGGATTATGGCGTCTGGCAATAGATAGATAGATAGATTTCTGTATAAACTTATATTTGGTCGAAATCGCTAAATATGCATCTTCCACAAATTACTCGAAATTGATTGCGACACACACCGATTTTTTCCAAAATTTAGAAACCCGGAGAAAAATATACATTTAAGAAGTATATGACAAGATATCGCCTGACACGTAAAAAGAACTGGCATCTGAGGTGTTTGAGAACAATAAGTTGGAATTCGTGTTAGTCACGGAAGGAGGCGAGAAACTTCGAATAAATATTCCTTTTTATCTACAGTAGATGCACTTTCAAATTACAACGAGCTTTGTGACTGCATGTAAAGAAAAAAATAGTTCGTGTTGCACCATTAGCCGCAATTCCTTAGGTAAAACATTTCAAGACTGTGGGGTACCTCGTTAGAAGGAATATTAATGAACTTTTGACTCTCATCAAAAAATTTATAGAAGAAAGCATAAAAACTATTGCAACACAGAGATATCTAATTAATTACCATTTATGACTTGTTACATAGCCTATGATTTCATTATCCTTTGTATAATTCTAACACAGTATGCTGCATGTTTGATCACAATTCGCCTCGTGGCTTCCATAGTGACCAGGCTTGCGTGTTCTACATCACTCCCCTCTTCTCCCCCTTATAGTAGAGTAAGTCGTTCTTTCTGTTGTTCAGAGCAGGATTGTCAACTCTTTGTCCCCTATGGCTTCATTTGTGCGTCCTTCTTACAAGTTGTATGAAGCTCTGCCGGCCCCTATATAATGAGCTCAGTCTCTGCATTAATTGCCACTTAGATCTACTCCTCATTTTGTTCACATCTCTGTCCTCCCCTGTATAGTGTATTATTATTTTTGTGAGTGCTCAGGAAGTCTCCAGCCATCTAGCTGCTGTATAATTTGAGTATGTGTTGTTACCATTTTTCTTGTACTGTATGGCCTAAGGCGTTAATTCGTAGGCCTGCTAAGGTTTTTTTTTATTCATGTAGAGTTTTTGATGTCAGCCAATATTAATAATATTTTGTATCTGTAATAATATATCTTGCTTTAACTGAGCATTTATCCGGTTTTCTCATTTATCAGGGCTGACTTAGATAAATTTGCTCTTGCTAAATTCGTTAATAGAGGCTATTGCAGTTAACCATATATTTAACCTGTTTTTGCCATTACATTATCCTTATGAGTCCTGAATGTTTTGTTAGTTTGAGCATTAAACTTTAACTTGTAATTTTACCTCTTTTGTTTTGAACCTGAAACTTTGCGGGACAGTAGTGATTTTAGTATTCTCACGAAGTGTTTATTATCTCTCTCTGTTCCGTAACAGACTTTATTCCTTATCTCGATGGACATTAGTGCATAACAGCTACAAAAAATATTGGTTGAAGGAACCCTGAATGAACTGTAATAGTATCGCCATGAGATTGTTTGGATTTTTACTTAGGTAGAGGGTCAGTTGTTGCTTTCTTCGTCTGTAGTGGTAACTTCAGACAAAAAAATTGTCAAGTTGTTTTGTTACGGTAAAAACATCCGCGCTAGGAATAATTCAAGACTATTATAGTTGAGTGATCCTAACAACCCCATAATTGAGGGCGAAAACATTAAATATGCAACTTTCACAAATGTACCCTAAATTAGCTGGCAAAAGCTTCCCATTGTATGTAAAACTTAGATAACATTTGTTATTGTGAGAAAATACCGACTGAAAAAAAATCATTAAAAAGACTAAATGAGGTAATATGTTAGATGAAAGCTGGCATTTGGGGGATGTGAGCCCAAAGAGTTTCTTATGATTAGAGACGTAAAGACAACTTGGAAATTTAGAGATAAAACGGATATTATTTTTTTTTGTATACCTCGGGCTTTAAAGTGGCACTTTGAGCCTGAATGAAAAAATTTTACAAAGAATAATTTCGCAATATGACGGTTAGTGTATATCATTATCCATGTTTACCAAAGTAATATCACTCCGAAATTCAGTTTATCGTTTACAAGAAAGTTGTTTAGGAATTAATTATCAGATATAAGGAAAAACTAAATACGTAAACGTACTGAGATGTAAAAATCATATATATTACTTAGTTCCTCATTCACGCAGTTTCATTCCCCCCTGTGGGCAGCCACCTTGTCGTGGTAGGGGGGCTTGCATGCCCCTGTGATCCCACAAGCCTGCCCGTGGATGTAACGACATCCGGCAGGGTCTCCCATGCGGGTAGGGTTGTGGGTGAGGGGTCTGACTAAGCGCTGTCCGAAATGTAGGTTACCCGTATGGGTCATCGGTGCCGCCCTCCAGAGGGATCGCCTCGGTGCTGTCTCGACTTGGTTGGTTAGGTGTCTGGACTGGGGGATGTTGGGGAAGGGGGTCTTTGCACTGGTGGGAGCAAACTTTCGCATCACGGGGTGTCCTTTTTGGGACACCCTCTGGGGACGAGGTACCCCGCTCCCATCAGACCGCGCTCGGTCCCCTCACTCCCTGGTAGGCGGTTTCCCTTGGCTCCTGGTGCCAATTTGTCTCAAGCATATATATATGGATACATCCTGAACTTCTTTAACCACTCGTGTGGTCGGTGACCAGCCGCACGAGTTGGCATCATCTGGTCACTCTCTGGCCGATTCCAAAACTGCGAATGAAGATGCCCTTCCTATCGAAGTGTTACTTGGTGTTTTTGCTAATCTCTTACACAAAATACATAGTCCTTAAAATGGATAATGGTACTTCCTTCCAGAACCTGAATTTTCAGATTCACAGTGGTCTAGTTTCAGCATGTGGATTTACGCCCAAGATCTCCTTGCAAGGTGATGGTTCTCTATTGGTAGAAGCCAGGAATGAAGAGAGTTCACGCATCCAGTCCCTAACTATGGTCGCTGGTTATCCTGTATCTACCTCTCGTCACTTGGTCCTAAACCAGTCCGAGGGGTTGTGTATTCTCGTGAATTGATCTCATATTCTGATTCTTTCCCCTTAGAGGGGCTGGCTCCTCAGGGTGTTGTAGGAGTACAGAGAATTATGAAGAAAGTTGATGGGGTTTTAACCCCCACGCCCACTCTTGACATCTGACGGTCTTACCTTGCCGGAGGTTATCACTGCTGCGTGGTGGAAGCTAAAGGTTAAACCTTATGTTCCCCGACCTAGAAGATGCTATTATTGTCAAAGATTTGGTAATGTCTGCCGTTCTTGCAGGCGGGAAGCGTCTGGCCTTCCTGAGGTCTGTGGAAATTGTGGTGGAAATTCTCATGGCATGGATGATTGTTCTCAACCCCCTAAATGTATGAACTGTGGAGGAGCACATGCAGCCTCCTCAAGGGATTGCGAAGTATACAAGCATGAATATGAGATTATTTCCGTCCGAACGAAGGAGAAAATTTCCTTTTCCGAGGCAAAGGCCAGGGTTAGGGAGCGGTTCATTCGCCCTGGGGTTACATTTGCTGCTGCGTTGTCTCGCCCTAAGGCTATTCGACAGGTGCCCCTGCCATCAGACAATGCCCTATCAAATTCTCGGGGTTCTACTTCCCGGCCTTCTCGGCCGGGGGGTTCCACCGAGGGAGTGCAGCCTGGAAGCAGCTGTGCTTCTTCCGGGGAGGTGCCCCCTATCTCTGGGGATGTCCCCTCTGTGGTGGTGCTTCCAGCATCTGGGAGTGCCTCCCCCACCCCAATTCCTCCAATTCCTCCTGTGACAAACACCCGTGTCGATGCTACACCTTGCTTTGACACATCAAAAACTCCTGATGTCCTTCCTGTGCAAGGTAAGCGTCGCCGTGGCTCCTCAGAGTGCTCAGAGAGCGAAGCGATGCTACCAAACATCTCTGCAGTGGAGCCCACTACTCCTCCTCCTCGGGATGCTCAGGGGTCAGGGCAAGTGCAGGCTGGGGATGGCATCTCGCTGATGACCCAGCCACCGCCAGATAGTGGTGGTTCTCAGGTAGTTGATGCACCTGCTCAGCTGCATGAGGCCTTGCCCTCTCAGGATTCCAGTACTGTGAGACACGCTACTGAATGTGCTCCTTCTCGTGGTGGCACTGCCTGCTCTATTCCTGCTAGGACAGTTTGTGGTCCACCTACCAAACCATCTCTTGCCCCGCCAAAAAAGAAAACCATCGTCCGTCCCTCTTCTTCTTCCTCCAGGTTATCTTCAGCTGGGCGGCACACTGTACACCATAACGGTGCCAGGTAGTCCCTTTCTAAGGGCAGTTCTAAGCAGCAATCTAAATCTGGTTGCTTGCCGGGGGCAAGGCTGTCTCGCCCCTCAACCTGATTCTTCCTTCGCTGTGGGTACAATGGCATTCTCAGCCAGTATATTACAATTGAATTGTCGAGGGCTGCGTAGTAATTGGGAGGAGCTGCAGACCCTCCTGGCTTATTCCCCTTTGTGTGTGTGTCTCCAGGAAACTCTTGTAGGGCTTGCCACTCCTCATGCACTACCTGGGTATAATGCCTTTTACTCAGCTCCAACCCAGGATCCCGTTGGTGGTGCTGTTTTGGTGAGGGCTAATGTCCTTCATCAACAGGTTCACCTGCAGTCTGATCTCCAGTGTGTTGCTGTGCGATTGTATGCCCTCTGCTGGTATACTGTTGCATTCATTTACCACCCAGTGCAGTAGTTAGTAAAGCCGACCTTGAAGACCTCCTCAGACAATTACCTAAGCCCTTTCTCCTCCTGGGGGACTTTAACGGTCGCCACCCTTTGTGGGGTGACTGTCTAATTAACCAACGTGGGCATTTATTGGCATCCTTATTGGAGGACGAGGAGCTCTCCCTGCTGAATACTGGCGAGTTTACGCATTTTCATCCTCAGACGAATACATTTACCGCAATTGACCTCTCTGTCTGTTCTCCTGACTGCCTCCTGGATTTCACCTGGGAGGTTCTGAGGGATCTGTATGGCAGTGATCACTTTCCTATCCTCCTTACTGCAGCAATATCTAGTCCTTGTTCCCGTCTCCCGAGGTGGAGGATAGATAAGGCGGACAGGTTCCTTTTTTCTTCCTTGACTTCTATTGGTGTTTCCATAGAAGACTTTCCACATATAGATGAAGCTGTTTCGTTCTTTACGTCTATTATCCATTCTGCTGCCCTCCATGCTGTTCCAAGAACCTCTGGCACATATAACTATCGCCCAGTCCCATGGTGGAATGAGTATTTTCACATCGTCGATACAAAACAGAGCATTATCTTGTCGAATTCAGGGGGGCACGTGCTAGGGCACGCCGGGTCCTCAAGCAAGCCTGACGAGACTCTTGGATACTTATGTGTCTTCCGTAAACTCTAAGACACTAGTGTCTCAGGTGTGGAAGAGGGTACAAAAGATTTCAGGAAAATTCCAGCAAGGCAGGTCCCCTGTGCTGCTGTCAAATGGTGAGCCTGTTGGTGATCCTGCGGCTGTGGCCGATATTTTTGCTTCTGCCTTTGCAGCGTTCAGCCGTAGAGATGCTAGCACTCCAGTTTTTGCCAGACACAGGGACGTAGAAGAGGCTAGGATATTGAACTTCCATTCCGGGAAAGGGGACTCTTACAACCTCCCTTTCTCTTCCCATGAACTCCAAACTGCTCTTTCCCTTTGTCATGACACCTCACCAGGGTCAGATGATATTCCCTATGCAATGCTTCGGCACCTGGGTGATGATGCAATGTCTTTTCTCCTCAAGCTTTTTAATAGAATCTGGAGAGACTCTTCTCTTCCTACCTCTTGGTGCGAAGCTGTTGTCCTGCCATTCCAGAAGCCAGGGAAGACAGGATCCAGTCCTCTAGAATATCGACCAATTGCCCTTACATCATGCTTGTGTATTTCCTTGAAAGGAATGACTGTCTCTCTCGATGTCAGTCTGGTTTTCGCAAATATCGTTCAACGACAGATGCACTTGTCTGCCTAGAAGCTGCAGCATGTGATACTTTTGCCAGGAAGCAGCATCTGGTGTGCGTCTTCTTTGACTTAGAAAAGGCATATGATACTACATGGCGGTTTGGTATCATCAAGCAGCTTCACTCTTTAGGTTTACGTGGTAGGCTGCCCCTATTTATATTAGACTTTCTGCGTGACCGTTCATTCAGGGTTCGAGTTGGTGATACTCTGTCTCCTTAGTACCCTCAGGAAGAATGCGTACCTCAAGGAAGTGTCCTTAGCACGACCCTTTTTGCTATAGCATTAGATGGTATTCTGTCCTCTATTCCAGAGGGGGTGTCTGCCTCACTGTATGTCGATGATTTAGCTATATGGTATGCTGCCTCCCGGATGCCTGTGGCTGAACGTCGCATGCAGCTTACCTTAGACCACGTATCTCATTGGGTCACAATGCATGGTTTCCGTTTCTCCCCAACAAAAAGAGTGGCCGTACATTTATCCCGCTTGAGAAGTGTCCACCCCGACCCCGATCTCAAGTTACATGGCTGGGTCTGATGTGTGGATGAAGCAAGATTTCTCGGTCTTGTTTTAGACAGACGACTGACATGGGTTCCCCACATCCGTGCATTACGTTTATCCTGCCACCGTGCCCTGTCTCTCCTACGGACTCTTTCTCACCTGTCTTGGGGCTCTGATAGAGCCACCCTGCTCTACCTTTACCGTGCCTTGGTACGGAGCAAATTGGACTATGGGTGTGAGGTATACTCTTCTGCTACTGAGGCACGGCTGCATCCTCCCAGTTCAATCCATCATGCTGGGATCCGTCTGTCAACTGGAGCTTTCCAGTCTTCCCCAATTCCTAGTCTATTAGTAGACGCGAATGAACCGCCACTAGATCTCCGTCGCCAGTCCTTACTGGTGCAGTGTTGGCACCGCCTTCACCGTCTACCTTCCTCACCAAAGTTGTATGGCTGTCTCCGAGGTCGCTTTTTTCCCCTTTTATAACACCCACCCTCGCTATCCACAACCGTTTCGGTACAGAGAGGGCTGCCATGGAGGAGTTAGGTGTTCAGCCTTTTCCTGTTTGCCCTGTGCGTGTTCCCAGAGTAGCTCCCTGGCTCCTCCCAGAAGTACGGCCATGTGATTACTTCCCTGAGAGGAAGGCCTCTCTTTCCACACAGCTCTGTCTTATTTTTTAGAACACGCCTCTGCCCACAGTGGCTCGATCCCTGTATATACTGATGGTTCCAAGTCTCGCTTCGGGACAGGCTTTGGTGTAGTTTTCCATGATTTTAGCCGTGGTGGGAGTCTTCCTCCTTTCGCCTCTGTTTTTATTGCTGAACTTACAGCTATTTTAATTGCAGTTGTTGATTTTTAGTTACCCCCCTCCCCTGCTTCTTTCACCATTTTAAGTGACAGCCAGTGCCTTGCAAAGCTTTGTCTTGTGGCTTCTCATCACACCCTCTAGTCCTGTCTATCTTGGAGTGGCTCTTCTTATTACACAGACGCGGATTTTCTGTATAGATGTGTTGGGTCCCTGCTCATGTGGGGGTCGTAGGCAATGAGCGTGCTGGCTCTGTGGCGAGAGCCGCTGCCTCTCACCCTTCCTCTCCCCATTACCGTGTCCCATCTGAGGATTTATGTACAAGCACTATAGAAGCTGTCCGTCTCTGTTGGCAGAAAAGGTGGGATGCAGTAGAGGCGAACAAACTCCACAGCATTCGTCAGAACCTGGTCGATGGAGGGTATGTGGGACTATCCCGACAGTAGGAAACAGCTTTGGCCCGTCTCCGGATTGGCCACACTAGTCTGACTCATGTTTTTTTAATGGAGAAGGCGCCCCCTCCCTGTCTGGTTCCTTTGACTGTGCAGCATCTTCTTTTGGAATGCCCAAGTCTTGAGGACCTCGGCAGTACCTTTCCGGGTGACGAGCCAACAACGGCCCTTTTCTCTCTTTAGTACTTGGGGTAGAGGCTTGTGCTATGGGAGGAGGCACCTTCTCCTTTAAGTTCCGGCCTTCTCCACAAACTGTAGGACTTTACCATATTTTAGTTTGTGTTTTATATTGTTCTCGTTTAACCTCAATCTTTCCACCACGTTTTAGTTTTGGTTTCTTTGATTTTGTCGGTTTGTTTTATGCATCATTTTAATTTTTTTTTTTTTTGACGTCCTTTTAATGTTTGTGTTCGGCAGCATATGACCTCTGCTGTTGCGCCGCCATGTCACATTTTCATTTATTCAATCATTCATTCACGCAGTTTCATTGATCATGATGGAACTAAAAAAAATCATGTTGCAGGAGTGTCGACCTCATCTGTGGTGTCTGCAGTGTTGAAATTGACTGGCATTTTTTTCACCTCTGCCGTGAATTCTCGGATAAAGAAGGAGTTCCAATACCCAACTAGTAACGGCACCCGCTTTTTGGGTAGTTCAATATTATTTTACTGGAGTGATTTATCTATAAACTTATTTTTGGTCGAATTGCTTTAATATACAACTTCCACAAATGTACTCAAATTTGATTGCGAAACACCCAGTTATTTCCAAAACTCAGAAGACATTTCTGGGGGTGAGAAATTCATATTTAAGAAAAATATCACCCAGTTATTTTCAAAACTCAGAAGACATTTCTGGGGGTGAGAAATTCACATTTAAGAAAAATATAACAATACATTGACAAGTAGAGAGCTGGCATGTGATGTTTAAGAACAATAAGTTGGAATTGATGTGAGGATCACTGAACACACCGAGAAACTTTGAATGAGTAGTCCTTTTTATCTGCTGTAAGAACACTTTGAAATTCAAAAAAATATATTTCCACATTATGAATGTTCGTGTTACACCATTAACCTTAATTCCTCAGGTGAAATCTCTCAAAACCGTGATACCTCGTTAAAAAGAATATTGATGAGCTTTTGACTCTCAGCCAAAAATGTATACGAGAAAGTATTAATACTATTGCAATGTCAGGACTCCATATTATAAACACAGAGAAAGTATTCATATTGCAATACAGTGGTATATAATTAATTACCATTTATGACCCCATTCCTCATCTTCGTGGACATATAGTGCATGACAGCTTCAAAAATTGCTGAATGAAGGAAAACTGAATGAACTGTATTAATTAGAGCAGGAGATTGTTTTGATTTTTGTTAGGTATGGGATAATTTTTAACTTTCTTCATTTGTAGTGCTAACGAGACAAAAAAATGGTCAAGTTGTTTGTTGCGGTAAAAGCAACCGCGCTAGTAATAATTAAAAAATATTATACATGACTGAGCCTAAAAAACGAATAATTGAGGACGAAAACACTAAATAGACAACTTTTAAAATGTACTCTAAATTAGCTGGGAAATGCCTTTAGTTGTATTTTCATAAAATTTAGGTAACATTTGATACCATGAGAGAACACTGGCTCGAGAAAGGATCACTAACAAAGCTAAATGAGCACGACGTCAGATGAAAACGATTCACAGGTGGGTTTCATCCCAACAGACACGTGAAAATACTTGGAAATTTAGAGATAAAACGGATATTATTTTTATCCGTACAACTAGAGCTTTAAAGTTGCATGTTAAGCCTCTTGATGAAATTTTAAAAATAGAATACTTTCACAGAATGACGACTCGTGTGATATCATTATCCAAATTTACCAAGGTAAAATCACTCCGAGAGGCAATAAATCATTTAAATGGAAATAGTTTAGGTATTGATTGACAGATACAGGTATATTATATTATTAGAAAAAAAAAAAGAATACATAGCCGTACTGAGATATACAATTCGTAAACATTTCTTGGTTCCTCATATTCGGAGATTTATTGTTCATGAGGGGTCTAAAAAAATCATGTTGCAAGAGCATCGAACTAAACGGTTGTGTCTTCCGTGTTGAAATTAACAATTTTTTAATTTCCAATGAGTCTATTCGCTTTTTTTTTTTTTTTTTTTTTAATTCATCTTAGCCGTGACTTCACGGAAAAAAGGTGAACTAGTTACGGATGATAGCATACACTTCGGGGGGAGATCAATACTGTATAACTTAGTTTCGTCAAAATTGCTAAAGATGCATTTTCCTCAAATGTACTTGAAAATTATTCCTTTACACTTCCAATTATTTGCAAATCTCAGAAGACGTTTCTGAAGGTGAGGAAATAACATTTAGGAGACATTTAACAAGAAATCAATTGACATGTAAAGAGAGCGGCACCTGAGGTGTTTAGGAACAATAAGTTTGAATTGATGTAGGGGTCTCCTAAACAAGCGAGAAACTTCGAATGAGCATTAGTTTTTATATGCAGTAAAAGCACTTAAAAATAACATCGATCCATATGACTAAAGTAAAACATAAGAAAAACTACTTGTGGACTATTAAAGTTCGTGTTACACCATTAGCCGCAATTCCTTAGATAAAATCTCTCGACAATTTGATACCTAGAGCGAAGGAATGTTGATGACCTTTTGGCTCTCACGGAAAGGATTATACGAGAAGGTATAAATATTATAGCAGGAACGAGATGTAATTTATTACCATTTATACTTTTAATCGTCATCTCCGTAGACATATCCCCCCCCGTGGGCAGCCACCTTGTCGTGGTGGGGGCTTGCGTGCCCCTGTGATCCCACAAGCCTGCCCGTGGATGTAACGACATCTGGAAGGGTCTCCCATGCGGGTAGGGTTGTGGGTGAGGGGTCTGACTAAGCGCTGCCCGAAACGTAGGTTACCCGTATGGGTCATCGGTACATCGGTACACATATTGACCCTTGGGGATAAGAATATATCAGATATAATCAAAATAAAGTAACACAAGCATTAAAAGTGAACAAGTATTTTGATTCAAGTACTCTTCTTAGGCAGCAGTGCCCTGACTGAGCTCCATAGAGCCCATTTAAATTGGCATCATATTTTCACTGATAATAAAAGTGACTGTGGTTTTCCCTCAAATCAATAATTTCACACATTAAAACAAGTCTTTATGTGTCATTTTTACCATCACTCACTATTAGAAGTTCCATATGCAGCAATGTATAGACAATAACTTACTTATGTCCAGAGATTTTGGTAGAAGCAATGAAGTAGCTCTCCTTCCTTCCTTCATTTACTTGTTGTTTACAAAGTGAGTTAGAATATGAATCATCAGCTGAGAAAAGTTACATTTTCTTTACATCCTGCAACAAGAAGAACGTAAATTCTCTGGTAAACTTAGATAAAATTAGTTTCTAAAAAGTAAAATTTCCGCCCATTTAATTGGGCCCTATGCGTTCGTGGGTTAAGAACAATATGGTGGAATTGGTGTGGGGATCACAGATAAGAGAGAGAAACTTCGAATGAATATTTTTTTTTTATCTGCAGTAGAAACACTTTTAATTAAAAAAAAAAAAAAATCCACATTTTGAAAGCTCTTGTTATGCCATTAACTGCCATTCCTCAGGTGAAATCTCTCAAAAGTGTCATACCTCGTTAAAAAGAATATTGATTAGTGTTTGACACCCAAAAATGTATACGAGAAAGTATTGATACCATTGCAATAGAGAGGAATCGAATTAATTAACATTAATGACTTCATTCCTCATCTCCGTTGACATATAATGCATGAGCTAAAAAAAATGATGGTTGATGGAAAACTGAATGAACTGTTAATGACGTCTGGAGATTGTTTGGATTTTTAAGGTAGGTTTAGAATATTTTGTGACTCTTCATTTGTTGTGGAAACTAGAGAAAAAAATTAAGTTGTTTGTTACGGTAGAAGGAACCGCGCTAGTAATAATTCAAAAATATTGTACTTAAATGAGCCTAAAAATCGATAAATTGGGGGCCAAGACACTAAATATACAACTTTCATAAATGAGCTGGGAAACGATTTCAATTGTATATACATAAAAATTTAGGCAACACCGTCTCGAAAAAGAATCACTAAAAAGGCTAAATGAGGCACGACGTCAGATGAAAACGATTCACAGGTGGGTTTCATCCCAACACAGACGTGAAAAAACTTGAAAATTGAGATAAAACGGATACTATTTTTATATGTAAAACTAGAGCTCTAAAGTGGCAACTTAAGCCTCCCGACGAGATTTTATACATGGAATAGTTTCATAGAATAACTGCTCGTGTGATATTATCCATATTTACCAAGGTAAAATCATCCCGAGGCAATAAATCGTTTAAATGAAAAAAGTTTAGGTATAAGAAAATAGTTAAGGTATTGATTGTCAGATATATTATATTATTAGGTAAAAATAAAATACATAGCCGTACTGAGATATATAATTCGTAATCATTACTTGGTTCTTCATATACGAAGTTTCATTGTTCATGAGTCTAAATTTGCCAGAGCATCGAACTGATCGGTTATGTCTACCGTTTTGAGAAAAACTTGATTTTTAATTTCCGATGAGTCTATTGGCTTTTTTTTTTTTTTTTTTTTTTAATTCATGCTAGGCGTGACAGTTTGTGCCAATTGTGAACTAGTTACGGCTGAGAGCATCCACATCGGGGAGAGATCAATACTGTTCTACCGTATAAACTTACTTTTGGACAAAATTGCTAAATATGCAGCTTCCTCAGATGTACTTAAAACTGATTCTTTACACTTATAATTATTTGCATATCTCAAAAGACGTTTCTGAGGGTGAGGAAATAACATTTGAGAAAGATTTTACAAGAAATCAACCGGCATGTAAAGAGATCGGAACCTGAAGTGTATATGAAAAATAAGCTTGAATTGATGTAGGGGTCTCCTAAACATACGAGAAACTACAAACAAGTATTCTTTTCTATATGCAGTAGAAACAAAAATAACCGACTAGAGTAAAACATGAAAAAGTACTTGCAGACTATGAAAGATCGTGTTACACTTTAGCCGCAATTCCTTGGGTAAACTCTCTCGCAAATTGATACCTAGTGAGATAGAATGTTGATGACCTTTTAACTCTCACCTAACGGTTTATACAAGAATGTGTAAATACTATACCAGGAACGAGATGTAATTAATTACCATTTACACTTTTAATTGTCATCTCCGTACACATATACTGCATAATCGCTACAGAAAATGCAGGTTGATGGAACACTGAATTTATTATAATAATGTTACCTAGAGATTGGTTTTTCAGGTTAGGAAGACGGTCATTTGTGACTTTTTCGTATCCAGTGGTAACTTCAAATAGTCGTAAATAGTCAAGTATTTATTGTTGATAAAAGCGTCCGCTTTAGGAATAATTCAAAACTATGATAACTGATTCATGATGATTGAGGGCGAGATCACTAAGTATGGTACTTCGACAAATGTTCTTTAAATTTGCTGGGAAATACTCCCAATTGTACCAAAATTCAGATATTTCTTACGGTAAGCGAATGGCAAAAAAAATTTCAATAACTTGGCTAAATGAAGATAAAGTAAGACGAAAGCGATCAAAAGGAAAAAGCTGAAATTTTTTGAGTATAAGCCCTAAGAGTTTTGTCTCATTAGAGTCGTGAAAAGAACTAAAAACTGCTTGAATTAAGCCGAAAACACTAAATATGCTACAACCACAAATGTCTTTAAATTTGCTGGGAAACACTATTAATTCTATGTAAATACAGAAAATATTTCTAAAGGTGATAAAAAAAAAAAAAAGAGGCAAAACGTAAGATGAAAGCGATCAAAATGCAAATAAGACTGGAATTTTGGGAGTTTCAGCCCAAAGAGTTTTTTTCTTTTTTCAGAGACGTGAAAACAAGGATATTTAGAGATCAAACGGATATTAAATGTTTTCCTCTATAACTCAGTCTTTAAGGTGGCACCTTGAGCCACCGAATCAAATTTTAAAAATGGAATATTCTCGCAGTATGACGGTTAGTGTCATACCCCTGGGGGAAGAGTTTTTTTTTTTTCAAGAATACTCCCCTAGTATCCCTGCTTGTCGTAAAAGGCGACTAAAAGGATTGCCGGAGGGTTAGTGCCCCTCCCCGGAAAACAACTATCTAAGAAGACAAACAATAAGCCTCGGACAAAAACTGACCAAAAGATGACGACCAAGGACCGGACAAAGGACGTGGTAATCGGAACTTGGATTGTAAGGGAAGCGAATGATGAATTGAAAGAGAGATTGTCCAGGTGCTTGAGGGTGCGAAAGTTGATGAATGCGGAATAACTGAAACGAAATGGAGGTGAGTGTGAGAGAATGGGAGTATGGTTGGGGTATACGTGCAGGTGTAGGTGAGAATGAGAGGACAAAAGGAGTATGTATAGTTGTGAGTAAAAGATGGAAGGAGAGCATGAGAGTATGGATCAGCTGGGTCAAGGAATGTGTGGGTAAGATTGAAAGTTGGAATACAAACGTGGGCGATTGTGTGTGTGTATGCGCCAACGCAAGATCGTGCAAGCAGAAAGAAGAGTTCTGGACAAATGTGGAAGTGTGCATGGAAAAGTTTGGAAGGAGAGAGTGTTTTTGATCGGTGATATGAATGGTAAAGTAGGGAATGGGAAGGTGGATGGAATAGTTGGTGAGTGGGGTGTGCCTGCTGAGATAGATGAGAATGGCAGTGCGTTAGTGGATTTTTGTGCTGGAAGATTGGTGATAGCCAATACCCTTTTCAGGCACAAAATGATCCACAGGTATACATGGCGAGTGGGTGGTGAACTGAATGAAAGGAAGGGGGGGATTGATTATGTGTCTGTGGATGAAAGGATGCGAAAATTTGTAATGGATGCAAGAGCTTATACAGATTGGGGAAGTGGACTTTCTAACCACTACTTGGTGGTGGCCAGAATCAAGGTCCAATTAGGATGGAGAAATAGAAGAAGGGAAGGACGGGAAGAAGGAGTATTTGTAAGGAGAGTGGAAAGGTTAAATGAGAAAACGGCAGAGTATGAGAAATGGAAGAACGATTGGCCAAATATGAATTGGAGCAGATGGGGGACGTGGAAGGTGTCTGCAGGATATCTACAGAAGAAATATGTGCAGCATGTGATGTGGTGTGTGGGATGGAGAGACGACGGAGGGGTGTGCAAGGAACAGCGTGGTGGAATTAAGAGATGAGACAGGCTGTGGCACAAAAGAAGAAAGCATACAATGAATGGATGAGAAATAGGGGGGTGGAAGAAGTTGAGAGGCGGAAGAGAGAGTTATATGTAAAAAGAAAGAGTTGAAAAGATTAGTAAGAAAAAGTAAGAAGAGAGCGAATGAGGAATTTGGAAGGAACTTGAGTGTAAAGATGTTCTGGAAAGAGGTGAAAAGAATAAGACAGGGTGGAAGTGAAGTTAGCAGGGGAGTTAAAGATAAAAATGGTAGACTACTAGTGGAGAAGGGAGAAAAAGTGAGCAGATGGAGAGAACACTTTAAGGAATTGTTGAACATAGAGGATGGAAGTAATGCGAGTATAAGTGGCTAGGGAATGGCTGGGAGAAGGAGGGAGGTGAGAAGACAGGAAGAAATCAGTAGGATAGAAGTTGTGGAAGCAATGAGAAAGTTAAATTGGGGAAAGCCCAGGAGAGTGTGGTGAAATGCTGAAGTAAGGGGGAGAGATAGTATTATAATGGATGTGGAAAATGTGCAGATTGGCCTGGGAGGAAGATAGAGTTCCGGAGGATTGGAAATCAGGTATAATTATTCCCTTGTACAAAGGAAAAGGGGAAAAAAAGTGTGTGGTAATCATAGGGGCATCTGTCTTCTTAGTATAATAGAAAAAGTGTATGTTATGATACTTATTGACAGAGTTAGAGAAAGAACAGAGGAATTAGTTGAAGAATAGGTAGGCTTTAGGAAGGGAAGAGGTTGTGTAGATCAGATATTCATTGTTAGTGGAAAAGTTTCTAGAGAAGGGAAAGAAGTTGTATGGTGCTTTCATGGATTTGGAGAAAGCATATGACAGGGTGGATAGACAAGGATTGTGGAAAGTATTAAGAATATATGGAGTAGATGGGAAGTTGTTGAATGCTGTGAAGAGTATGTATGATGGTGCTAAGGCTATAGTGCGTGTGGATGGTGAAATGAGTGAATTTTTCTCTTTGAAGGTTGGGTTGAAACAGGGATGTATCATGTCTTCATGGTTGTTCAATCTGTACATGGATGGGGTAATAAAAGAGTTACAAGAAAGGGTAGTGGATGTTGGAGTGGCCCTGGTGAGAGAGGGTAGTGTTTGGTGACTCCATGTACTGTTGTTTGCAGATGATACTGTGTTGTAAAGACGAAGGAGAGCTGGAAGGCTTGGTGGATGAGTTTGGGAGAGTAAGAAACGGAATCTAAAGGTGAATGTAGGGTAAAGTGATGGTCTTTGAGAGAGGTGAAGTCAGTGAATGTACAGCGAGGTTGGATGGTGAGGAATTGGAAAATGTAAGTACGTTTAAGTACTTGGGTAGTGTGATGAGGTGAAGTGCTTGAAAGGGTACAGCAGGGAAGAAAGGTTGCTGGTTCCTTGAAAGCAGTGATAAGAAACAGGGAAGTGAGCATTGAAGTGAAAAAGTTACTTGAGAGCAGTGGAAATGAGTTATTTAAGAGGAGCCTGTGGAGTCACATGGAGAGACAGGCTGACAAATGAGGATATAAAGGAGCTTTGTGGTGTGGATGTGGATGTGATAGGAAGCGTTAGGAGGAATACACTGAGGTGGTTTGGCCATGTGGAGAGGATGGAGGGTGAAAGACTGACGAAGAGAGTGTATGTGAGTGAGGTGGAGGGGGGAAGAGGGAGGGGGAGGCCGAGGATGAGATGGAAGGAGGGGGTGGAGAGGTATATGAGAGAGGGGGCTGTGAGTTGGGAGAGGGGCAGTGAAATGGGGGGGGGACAGGGCGACGTGGAGGCGATTTGTTTGTGGCCACCCGGAACGGGATTAAGGCGTCTGGCAATAGTTAGATAGATCAAAGTAAATTATCTTCGACAGGCAATAGACTGTTTATAAGATAACTGTTTAGGTATCTGTTGGGAAAAACTATATACCTAACCGTACTGAGATATAGAAACATTACTTGGTTCCTCGTACATGCAGTATTGTTGCTCGATGGGTCTAAAAAATCAGGTTGAAGGAGCGTCGACCTGGTGTTGTGTCTGCAGTGTTGAAATTAACTGGATATTTAATTTCCGATGAGTCTATCGGCATTTTTTTCATCTCGGCCGTGAATTCTCGGTTAAAAGGTAGTTCCGCTTACGAACTAGCTACGACTGATAGCACCCGTTATGGAGGTAGTTCAATGGTATTTTACTGGTGTGATTTCTGTATAAACTTATTTTTGGGCGAAATCGCTAAATATACAACTTCCACAAATAGACTAAGTTGATTGTGAAACACTCCCAGTTATTTCCATAACTCAGAAGACATTTCTGGGGGCGAGAAATTCACATTTAAGAAAACTATAATAATAAATCGATTGACATGTAAAGTGAGCTGGCATGTGATGTGTTTAAGAATAAGTTGAAATTGATGCGGGGATCACCGAGAACAGCGAGAAACTTCGAATGAATAGTCATTTTCATCTCCAGTGGAAACACTTTAATTAAAAAAAAAAAAGTTTTCACATTATGAAGTTCTTGTTACACCATTAACAGTAATTTCTCAGGTGAAATCTCTCAAAACTGTGATACCTCGGTAAAAAGAATATTGACGCCCAAAAATGTATACGAGATACTATTGCAATAAAGATGTATATAATTAATTACCATTTATTATTACATTCATCATCTCCGTAGACATATAGTGCATGAGAGCTACAAAAAATGCTGATTGAAGGAACTATATTAATGACGTCTGGAGATTGTTTCGATGTTTACGTTAGGTATAGGATAATTTATGACTTTCTTAATTTTTTTGGTTACCAGACAAAAAAATGGTGAATTTTTTTGTTACGGTAAGAGAAACCACGCTAGTAATAATTCAAAAATATTGTACTTGACTGAGTAGAGCGACCGAAAAATGGAGGGCCTAGACAGTAAACATACAACTTTCACAAAGATACTATAAATTAGCTGGGAAACGCTTTCAATTTTATACACATAATTTTTTGGTAACACGTGCTACCGTGAGAAAACACCGTCTCGAAAAAGAATCACTAACGTGGCTGGATGAGGCACTACGTCAGATGAAAACGATTCACAGGTGGGTTTCATCTCAACACAGAAATGAGAGAACTTGGAAATTGAGAGATTAAACGGGTATTATTTTTATCTTTACAACTAGGGCTTTAAAGTGGCATCTTAAGCCTCCTGACAAAGTTTTTATAAATGGAATATTATCGTAGAATGACGGCTCGTGTGATATCATTATCCATTTTTACCAAGGTAAAATCATCCCAATAGGCAATAAATCATTTAAATGAAAATATTTTACGTATAATTGTTTAGGTATTAGTTGTCAGATATATTATATTATTAGCAAAACCTAAATATTTAGCCGTACTGAGATATACAGTTCGTAAATGTTACTTGGTTCCTCATATATGTAGTTTTATTGTTCATTATGGGTCTAAATTTGCAAGAGCATCGAACTGAACTCTTGTGTCTTCCGTGTTGAGATTAACTTGATTTTTAATTTCCGATTAGTCTATATATATATATATATATATATATATATATATATATATATATATATATATATATATATATATATATGTATGCTAACCGTGATTTCACAGACAAAGGGTTGTGCCAATTGTGAACTAGTTCCGTCTAATAGCATCCACTTCGGGGAGAGTTCAATACTGTTTTACTGGAGTGATATCCGTATAATTTTACTTTGTGTCAATATATGCAACTTCCTCAAATGTACTTAAAACTGATTCCTTTACACACTTGCAGACTATGAAAGTTCGTCTTACACGATTTGCCGCAATCTCTCGACAATTTGATACCTCCTGAGAAGGAATATCGATGACCCTTTGGCTCTCACCTAGAGCTTCCTACGAGGTGTAAATACTATAGAAGGAACGAGATATAATTACCATTTATACTTTTAATCGTCATCTACGTACATATATACTGCATAATCGCTACATAAAATGCAGGTTGAAGTAGCACTGAATTTACTGTGTCCGGGAAACTAGATTTTTAGGATAGGAAGACGGTCATTTGCGACTTTTTCATATCCAGTGGAAACCAGACAAATTCTCGTAAATGGTATTTTTTTTTTTTTTTTTTAAGATGAGTCCGCTTTAGGAATAATTCAAAACTTTGACACCTGAGTCATCCTGAAAACTGCATGATTGAGACCGAAAACACTAAATATGGTACTTCGACAAATGTTAATAAATTAACTGGGAAACACCCCTAATTGTTTCAAAATTCAGACTTTTCTTACTGTGAGAAAATGACAAAAAAAAAAAAAATCAGTAACAATGCTAAATGGGGCAAAACGCAAGATGGAAGAGATCAAAAGGCATAGAAGGCTGGATATTTGAAAGTTTAAGCCCAAAGAATTTTGTCTCATTAAAGACGCGAAACAACTTGGAAATTTAGAGAGGAAACGGATATTATCTTTTCCTCTATAACTTGGTCTTTAGTGTGGCATCTTCAGCAACCTGATCAAATTTTATGGATGGAGTATTCCCGCAGTATGACGGTTCGCGTGATATCATTTTCAATATATATAAAAGAAAATTAACAGGCAATAAATTAAAAAAAATTGATCAGATGTTAAAAATAGCTGTATACCTAACCGGACTGAGATATACATTTCTTAAACATTTTTGGCTCCATATTCTCAGGTTTAATGTTCATGATAGGTCTATTAAATTCATGTTACAAGGGCATCGACCTGAACTGTTGTGTCTGAAGTGCTGAGTTTAACGAAAGTTTTAATTTCCGATCTTTTTTTTTTTTTTCTTTTTTCATCTCTGCCGGAACTTCACGGATAAAAGGTAGTGCCAATAGTTGATAGCATCCGCTTTGTAGGGGGTTGGAAATTATTTTACTAGAGTGATTTATGTATAAACTTAATTTTTGTCGAAATCGCTATAAATGCAACTTCCACAAATTACTCGACATTGCGACACAGTCCCGGTTATTTCCAACATGATGAAATTTCTGTGGACGAGAAATTAGCATTTAAGGAACATATAACAAAACATCGATTGACATGATGTGTTTGAGACCAATTAGTTGGAACTGATGTAAGTCACGGAAGGAAGAGAGACAGGTCGAATAAAAATTACATCGAACCTTATGACAATGTAAAGAAAAAAAATTGTTCGTATTATGCCATTAGCCGCAATTCCTTAAGTACAATCTCCCAAAACTATCGTACCTCGTTAGAAGGAATATTAATGAGCTTTTGACTCTCACCCAAAAATTTATAGATAGCACAGAAACTACTGCAATACCTTATGACAATGTAAAGAAAAAAATGGTTCGTATTATGCCATTAGCCGCAATTCCTTAAGTACAATCTCCCAAAACTATCGTACTTCGTTAGAAGGAATATTAATGAGCTTTTGACTCACCCAAAAATTTATAGATAGCACAGAAACTACTGCAATACCGAGATATCTAATTAATTACGATTTATGACTTTTATTTCATATCTCAGTAGACATTAGTGCATGACAGCTAGAAAAAGTATTTGTTGAAGGAACACTGAATGAGCTGCATTAATATCGCCTTTTCTTTGGAGTTTTTCGTTTGGTAGAGGGTCATTTGTTACTTTCTTCATCAGTAGTGGTGTTTAGACAAAAAAATGGTCGTTTTGTTACGGTAAAAGCATCCGCGTTAGGAATAATTCGACTTATAGTTGAGTGATCCCAACAACCCCATAATTGAGGGCGAAAACATTAAATATGCATTATCAACAAATGTACTCTATTTAGCTGTGACACGCTCTCAATTGTATCTAAAATTTAGATAGCATGTCATAGTCAGAAACTGCCTACTCTGAAAAAAAAAAAAAAATCACTAAAAAGACTAAATGTGGTAGTACGTTTGATGAAAGAGATTATAATTAAGGCTGGAATTGAGGGGACGAGGCCAAAGAGTTTCTTATGATTAGAGGCATTAAAACAATTTGGATATTTAGATGTAAAACGGGTATTTTATCTGTATTCCTCGGGCTTTAAAGTGGCATGTTTAGCCTGCCTGAAGAATTTTTAAAAATAGAATACTTTCGCAGTATGACGGATCGTGTATATCATTATCCATGTTTACCAAGGTAAAATCACACCGAAATCCAGTAAAGCGTTTACAAGAGTGTTGTTTAGTTATTAATTATCAGATATAAGGAAAAACTAAATACATATAGGTACTGAGATATATAATTCATAAATCATCATTGATCATGATGGAACTATAAATATCATGTGGCAGGAGTGTCGACCAGAACTCTTGTGTCTGCAGTGTTTCGATTAACAACACCATTCTTTTCACCTCTGCCGAGAATTGTAGGATAAAAATGAGTTCCAATAACCAGCAAGTAACAGCACCCGCTTTTTGGGTAGATAAATACTGTTTTACTGGAGTGATTCCTGTATAAACTTGTTTTTGGTCGAAATGCTAAAATATACAACTACCACAAATGACTGCGAAACACCCAGTTATTTCCAAAACTCAGAAGATATATCTAGGGGCGAGAAATTCACCTATAAGAAAAATATAACTAAATTGACATGTAAAGAAAGCTGGCATGAGAGGTGTTTAAGAACAATAAGTTGGAATTGATGTGGGGATCACCGAGAACAGCGAGAAACTTCTGTGTAATCCTTTTTATCTGCAGTATTAACACTTTAAATTTAAAGAGAAAAAAAATTACATTATGAAAGTCCATGTTACACCATTAACCGCAATTCCTCAGGTGAAATCTCTCAAAACTGTGATACTTTGTTAAAAAGAATATTGAGCTTTTGACACCCAAAAATTATACCAGAAAGTATTGATACTATTGCAATAAAGGGGTATATAATTAATTACCATTTTGACTTCATTCCCCATCTCAGCAGACATATAGTGCTTCACAGCTACAAAAAATGCTGATTGATAACTGAATGAACTGTATTAATGACGTCTGGAAATTGTTTGGATTTTCAGGTTAGGTATAGGATAAATTGACTTTCTTAATTTGCAGAGGTAACCAGACAAAAAAATGGTCAAGTTGCTTTTTACGGTAAAAGCAACCGCGCTAGTAATAATTCAAGAATTTAGTAATTGACTGAGCCTAAAAATCGAATAATTTAGGGCCAAATTGCTAAATATACAACATTCAGAAATGTACTATAAATTAGCTAGGAAACGATTTCAATTGTATATACAAAAAAATTAAGGTAACATGTACTACCATGAGAACACCGTCTCGAAAAAAAAATCACTAACAAGGCTAAATGAGGCACTATGTCAGATGAAAACGATTCACTGGTGGGTTTCATCCCAACACAGACCTGAAAAAAATTGGAAATTTAGAGGCAACAGGGATATTATTTTTATCTATACAACTAGAGCATTAAAATGGCATGCTATGCCTCCTGATGAAATGTTATAAATGGAATTCTTTCACAGAATGACGGCTTGTGTGATATCATTATCCATATTTACCATAAAATCATCCCGAGGCAATAAATTGTTTAAATGAAAATAATATAAGTATAAGAAAATAGTTTAGGTATTGATTGTCAGATATATTAAGTTGTTAGGAGAAACTAAATACATAGCCGTAATGTGATATACAATTCGTAAACATTACTTGGATCGTTATATACGGAGATTTATTGTTCATTATGGGTCTAAATTTGCAAGAGCATGGAACTGAACTGTTGTGTTTTCCGTGTTGAGATTAACAATTTTTCATTTCCGGTGAGTCTATTTACCTTTTTCTTTTTTTTTTTTTAATTCATCTTAGCCGTGACTTCATAGATAAAAGGTAGTGCCAATTGTGAACTAGTTACGGGTGATAGCACCCACTTCAGGGAGAGATCAATACTGTTTTACTGGAGTGATATCCGTATAAACTTACTTATTCTCAAAACTGCGAAATAAGCACCTTCCTCAATTGTACTTCAAAGTGCTTCCTTTACACTTCCAATTATTTGCAATTGCAAAAGACGTTTCTGAGGGTGAGGAAATAACATTTATGAAACATTTAACAAGAAATCAATTGGCATGTAAAGAAAGCGGCACCTGAGGTGTTTAGGAACAATTAGTTTGAATTGATGTAGGGGTCTCCTAAACTAGAGAGAAACTTCGAATACGCAGTAGCAGCACTTAAAAATAACTATAATAAAACATAGGAAATGTACTTGAGGACTAAGAACGTTCGCATTTCATTAGGTAAAATCACTCGACAATTTGACACCTCGTTAGAATGTTGAAGACCTTTTGACTGTCACCTAAAGGATTATACGAGAAGGTATAAATGCATAATTGAGGGCGAAAACACTAAATATTAAACTTACACAAATGTTCTTTCATTTAATTGGGAAACACTTCCAACTGTATCTATAATTCCGAAAACATTTGTTACCGTGAGAAAACACCTTCTCGGGAAAAACATAAGTAATAAAGCGATTAACAGGTAAGGAAGGCTGGCATTTTAGGAGTTTAAGATTAGAGACGAGAAAACAACTTGGAAATTTAGAGATCAAAAGGATATTTTTTCCTTTATAACTTGGTCCTTAAAGTGGCATCTTGAGCCACCTGAACAAATTTTTAAAATGGAATATTCTCGCAGTATGACGGTTCGTTTGACATCATTTTCAATATATATCTAAGCAAATTAACTTCGAAAGACAATAAACTGTTTACAAGAAAATTGTTTAGGTACTGATCATAAGATATTAGGGAAAAACTATATACCTAAACCTACTGAGATATACAGTTCATAAACATTTCATGCTTCGTCATATTCGTAGCTTAAAAAAAAATTATGTTACATGGGCGTCGACCTGAACTTTAGTGTCTGAAGTGTTGAGATTAACTGTACTTTTAAATTCCGAGTGTTTTTTTTTTTATTATTATTTTGGTTTCTTCGCCGAGACCACGGATAAATATTAGTGCCAATAGCTGATAGCATCAGCTGTGGGGGTAGTTCAGAACTATTTCAAGAGTAATTTCTGTATAAACTTTAGGTCGAAATCTCGAAAAATGCAACATTCACAAGTTACTGGAAATTAATTGACACTTTCCCTGTTATTTAAAAAACAAAGCTGTCGAGAAATATACATTTAAAAAAATATATGATATAGATTGACACGTAAAGAGAGCGGGAATCTGTGGTATTTAAGAACATTAAGTTGGAATTGATGTGGGAGTCACCGAGACAAACAAGGAACTTCGAATGAGTATTCGTTTTATCTGCGAGAAGCAGTTAAAAACTACATCGGGCCTTATGCCTGAAAGTAAAAAAAAAAAAAAAAAAACTACACATTGAATATTCGTGTTACACCATTAGCCGCAAATCCTATGGTATAAATCTCTCAAAACTGTGATACCTCGTTAGAATAAATACAGATGAGCTTTTGACTCTCCCTAAAATTTATGAGAAAGTATAACTACTATTTCAATTCCGAGGTATATAGTTAATTACTATTTATGACTTTATTCTTCATATCCATAGTCATATAATGCATGGTAACTAAAAAAAGAAATGCTAGTTGAAGGAGCACTGAATGAACTGTATTAAAGCCGCCTGGATAATGTTTGGATATTTACGTTAGGTAGAGGGTCATTTGTTACTTACCTCATTTGTTACGGTAAAAGTATCCGCGCTCGTAATAATCCGACTATTATAGTTGTGCGATCTTAGAAACAGCATGAATGAGGGCGAAAACACTAAATATGCAAATTTCTCAATTGTACTCTAAATTAGCTGGGAAACGCTTCGAATTGTTCCTAAAATTTAGATAGCATTTGTTATTGTGAGAAAATACTGTCAAAAAAAAAAAATCACTTAAGCTAAATAAGCTAAGCGTAAGATGAAACTGATTCAGAGTTAAATAAGGCTGGCATTTGGGAGGTATAAGCCCAAAGAGTTTCCTAAAATTAGAGAAAAAAAAAAAACGGAAATTTAGAGATTAAACGGATATATTTTTTTTTTTTATAACTTTGGCATTAAAGTGGCATGTTAAGCCTCTCTGATCAAATTTTAAAAAGGGGATACTCTCGCAGTATGACGGTTCGCTTGTTTTACGAAGGTAATAATCACTCCGAAATCCAATAAATCGTTTACAAGAAAATTGTTTAGGTATTAATTATCAGATATAAAGAAAAATTAAATACATAACAGTACTGAGATGTAGAAACTATGCAGTTCAAGACGGGTCTAAAAAAAATCATGTTGAAGGAGAGTCGAGCTGAAGTTGGATATTTAATTTCCGATGTGTCTGCATTTTTCTCATCTCTGCCGTAAATTCTCGGTTAAAAGATAGTGCCACTTACGAACTAGTTACGACTGATAGCACCCGTTATGGAGGTAGTTCAGTGTTATTTTACTGGAGTGATTTGTATAAACTTATTTTTGGTCGATTTCGCTAAATATACAACTTCCACAAATAGACTCAAAGTTGATTGCCAAACACTCCCAGTTATTTCCAAAATTCAGGACATTTCTGGGGGCGAGAAATTCACATTTAAGAAACATATAACAATAAATCGATTGACTTGTAAAGTGAGCTGGCATGTGATGTGTTTAACTTGGAATTGATGTGAGGATCAGCGAAAACAGCGCGAAACTTCGAATGAATTGTCCTTTATAACGGCAGTAGAAACACTTTTAATTAAAAAAAAATGTTTCCACATTATGAAATTCGTGTTACACCATTAACTGCAATTGCTCAGGTGAAATCTCTCAAAACTGTGATACCTCGTTAAAAAGAATATTGATGAGCGTTTGACTCTCACCGAAAAATGTATACGAGAAAGTATTGATACCATTGCAATACAGGGGTACATAATTAATTACCATTAATGACTTCATTCCTCATCTCCGTAGACATGTATTGCATGAGAGCTACAAAAAATGCTGATTGAAGGAAAACTGAATGAACTGTATACGATAATTTGTGACTATTTTCATTTGTAGTGGTAACCACACACACAAAAGAAGGTCAACTGCGCTAGTAATAATTATAAAATATTGTACTTGACTGAGCCTAGACACCGAGAAATTGAGGGCCAAGACACTAAACATACAACTTTCAGCTGGGAAACTCTTTCAAATTTTAGGTAACATGTGCTACCGTGAGAAAACAGTCTCGATAAAGAGTCATTAACAAGGTAAATGAGGCACAACGTTAGAGGACAACGATTAACATGCGAATTTCATCACAACACAGACGTGAAAAAACTTGGAAATTGTGAAATAAAAAGGATATTATTTTTATCTATAACTAGAGCTTTAAAGTGGCATCTTAAGCCTCCTGACGAGATTTTATAAATGGAATACTATCTCAAAATGACGGCTCGTGTAATATCATTATCCATATTAAATAAGGTAAAATCATCCCAAAAGGCAATAAATCGTTTAAATAAAAATAGTTTAGGTATAAGAAAATTATTTGGGTATTGGTTGTCAAATATATTAGGAAGAACTAAATACCCGTACTGAGATATACAATTTGTAAACATTAGTTGGTTCCTCATATACGGAGTTTGATTGTTCATGATGGGTCTAAATTTGCAAGAGCATTGAACTGAACGGTTGTTTCTTCCGTGTTGAGATTAAATTATTAATTTTCAATGAGTCTATTGGCTTTTTTTTTTTTTTTTTTTAATTCATGCTAGCCGTGATTTCACGGTTGTGCCAATTGTGAACTAGTTACGGCTGATAGCATCCACTTCGGGGAGAGATCAATACTGTTTTACTGGAGTGGTATCCGTATAAACTAAATGCGTTTTTTGTAGCACCTCGTAAAGTCAAAGGGGTTTGAGATTCCGCTGTTGGAAAGTCAAACTCCTCACCGAGGAGTTTGCCTCTGCAGTGGTGCATACCCAAACTACCAATCAGCGTGTTGTGTAGCGGAATGTAGCCAGTTAGGGAGTTTAGCATGGTGTTTAATTCGCAATACCAGAAGATAACTTCATTTTTTATATTATAATGCATAACAAATAATCATGTTAATGACTATATGACAATAAGGAATTCTAACAATGTACACCCGAAAGCACTAATCTTTCCCCCCAAGCAGCCGGAGTCGCGGCCAGTGAGCGGCCAGGCGATCGAACACCCCACATCCACCGCCCCTCCCCCAACCCCAGTGTAACCGTTGTTGCATAGATGTGGAACGGCCAAAGCTGGTGGTGCTATAGTGTGTCATGATCGTTTTTATGAACAATCAGAACCAGTAGGGGTACGTTTATAAAGGCATTTAATGTGCAATACTGTACTGTTAACCACAACATAATAGAAAGGCACGAAACTGAAAGACCTGTAATGTATTATGTGTTATTGTCAATATACTTACATACTATGAATGTTCGTGTTACACCATTAACCTTAATTCCTCAGGTGAAATCTCTCAAAACCGTGATACCTCGTTAAAAAGAATATTGATGAGCTTTTGACTCTCAGCCAAAAATGTATACGAGAAAGTATTAATACTATTGCAATGTCAGGACTCCATATTATAAACACAGAGAAAGTATTCATATTGCAATACAGTGGTATATAATTAATTACCATTTATGACCCCATTCCTCATCTTCGTGGACATATAGTGCATGACAGCTTCAAAAATTGCTGAATGAAGGAAAACTGAATGAACTGTATTTATTAGAGCAGGAGATTGTTTTGATTTTTGTTAGGTATGGGATAATTTTTAACTTTCTTCATTTGTAGTGCTAACGAGACAAAAAAATGGTCAAGTTGTTTGTTGCGATAAAAGCAACCGCGCTAGTAATAATTAAAAATATTATACATGACTGAGCCTAAAAAACGAATAATTGAGGACGAAAACACTAAATAGACAACTTTTAAAATGTACTCTAAATTAGCTGGGAAACGCCTTTAGTTGTATTTACATAAAATTTAGGTAACATTTGATACCATGAGAGAACACTGGCTCGAGAAAGAATCACTAACAAAGCTAAATGAGGCACGACGTCAGATGAAAACGATTCACAGGTGGGTTTCATCCCAACAGACACGTGAAAATACTTGGAAATTTAGAGATAAAACGGATATTATTTTTATCCGTACAACTAGAGCTTTAAAGTTGCATGTTAAGCCTCTTGATGAAATTTTAAAAATAGAATACTTTCACAGAATGACGACTCGTGTGATATCATTATCCAAATTTACCAAGGTAAAATCACTCCGAGAGGCAATAAATCATTTAAATGGAAATAGTTTAGGTATTGATTGACAGATACAGGTATATTATATTATTAGAAAAAAAAAAAAAAGAATACATAGCCGTGCTGAGATATACAATTCGTAAACATTTCTTGGTTCCTCATATTCGGAGATTTATTGTTCATGAGGGGTCTAAAAAATCATGTTGCAAGAGCATCGAACTAAACGGTTGTGTCTTCCGTGTTGAAATTAACAATTTTTTAATTTCCAATGAGTCTATTCGCTTTTTTTTTTTTTTTTTTTTTTTAATTCATCTTAGCCGTGACTTCACGGAAAAAAGGTGAACTAGTTACGGATGATAGCATACACTTCGGGGGGAGATCAATACTGTATAACTTAGTTTCGTCAAAATTGCTAAAGATGCATTTTCCTCAAATGTACTTGAAAATTATTCCTTTACACTTCCAATTATTTGCAAATCTCAGAAGACGTTTCTGAAGGTGAGGAAATAACATTTAGGAGACATTTAACAAGAAATCAATTGACATGTAAAGAGAGCGGCACCTGAGGTGTTTAGGAACAATAAGTTTGAATTGATGTAGGGGTCTCCTAAACAAGCGAGAAACTTCGAATGAGCATTAGTTTTTATATGCAGTAAAAGCACTTAAAAATAACATCGATCCATATGACTAAAGTAAAACATAAGAAAAACTACTTGTGGACTATTAAAGTTCGTGTTACACCATTAGCCGCAATTCCTTAGATAAAATCTCTCGACAATTTGATACCTAGAGCGAAGGAATGTTGATGACCTTTTGGCTCTCACGGAAAGGATTATACGAGAAGGTATAAATATTATAGCAGGAACGAGATGTAATTTATTACCATTTATACTTTTAATCGTCATCTCCGTAGACATATCCCCCCCCGTGGGCAGCCACCTTGTCGTGGTGGGGGGGCTTGCGTGCCCCTGTGATCCCACAAGCCTGCCCGTGGATGTAACGACATCTGGAAGGGTCTCCCATGCGGGTAGGGTTGTGGGTGAGGGGTCTGACTAAGCGCTGCCCGAAACGTAGGTTACCCGTATGGGTCATCGGTACATCGGTACACATATTGACCCTTGGGGATAAGAATATATCAGATATAATCAAAATAAAGTAACACAAGCATTAAAAGTGAACAAGTATTTTGATTCAAGTACTCTTCTTAGGCAGCAGTGCCCTGACTGAGCTCCATAGAGCCCATTTAAATTGGCATCATATTTTCACTGATAATAAAAGTGACTGTGGTTTTCCCTCAAATCAATAATTTCACACATTAAAACAAGTCTTTATGTGTCATTTTTACCATCACTCACTATTAGAAGTTCCATATGCAGCAATGTATAGACAATAACTTACTTATGTCCAGAGATTTTGGTAGAAGCAATGAAGTAGCTCTCCTTCCTTCCTTCATTTACTTGTTGTTTACAAAGTGAGTTAGAATATGAATCATCAGCTGAGAAAAGTTACATTTTCTTTACATCCTGCAACAAGAAGAACGTAAATTCTCTGGTAAACTTAGATAAAATTAGTTTCTAAAAAGTAAAATTTCCGCCCATTTAATTGGGCCCTATGCGTTCGTGGGTTAAGAACAATATGGTGGAATTGGTGTGGGGATCACAGATAAGAGAGAGAAACTTCGAATGAATATTTTTTTTTTTATCTGCAGTAGAAACACTTTTAATTTAAAAAAAAAAAAATCCACATTTTGAAAGCTCTTGTTATGCCATTAACTGCCATTCCTCAGGTGAAATCTCTCAAAAGTGTCATACCTCATTAAAAAGAATATTGATTAGTGTTTGACACCCAAAAATGTATACGAGAAAGTATTGATACCATTGCAATAGAGAGGAATCGAATTAATTAACATTAATGACTTCATTCCTCATCTCCGTTGACATATAATGCATGAGCTAAAAAAAATGATGGTTGATGGAAAACTGAATGAACTGTTAATGACGTCTGGAGATTGTTTGGATTTTTAAGGTAGGTTTAGAATATTTTGTGACTCTTCATTTGTTGTGGAAACTAGAGAAAAAATTAAGTTGTTTGTTACGGTAGAAGGAACCGCGCTAGTAATAATTCAAAAATATTGTACTTAAATGAGCCTAAAAATCGATAAATTGGGGGCCAAGACACTAAATATACAACTTTCATAAATGAGCTGGGAAACGATTTCAATTGTATATACATAAAAATTTAGGCAACACCGTCTCGAAAAAGAATCACTAAAAAGGCTAAATGAGGCACGACGTCAGATGAAAACGATTCACAGGTGGGTTTCATCCCAACACAGACGTGAAAAAACTTGAAAATTGAGATAAAACGGATACTATTTTTATATGTAAAACTAGAGCTCTAAAGTGGCAACTTAAGCCTCCCGACGAGATTTTATACATGGAATAGTTTCATAGAATAACTGCTCGTGTGATATTATCCATATTTACCAAGGTAAAATCATCCCGAGGCAATAAATCGTTTAAATGAAAAAAGTTTAGGTATAAGAAAATAGTTAAGGTATTGATTGTCAGATATATTATATTATTAGGTAAAAATAAAATACATAGCCGTACTGAGATATATAATTCGTAATCATTACTTGGTTCTTCATATACGAAGTTTCATTGTTCATGAGTCTAAATTTGCCAGAGCATCGAACTGATCGGTTATGTCTACCGTTTTGAGAAAAACTTGATTTTTAATTTCCGATGAGTCTATTGGCTTTTTTTTTTTTTTTTTTTTTTTTAATTCATGCTAGGCGTGACAGTTTGTGCCAATTGTGAACTAGTTACGGCTGAGAGCATCCACATCGGGGAGAGATCAATACTGTTCTACCGTATAAACTTACTTTTGGACAAAATTGCTAAATATGCAGCTTCCTCAGATGTACTTAAAACTGATTCTTTACACTTATAATTATTTGCATATCTCAAAAGACGTTTCTGAGGGTGAGGAAATAACATTTGAGAAAGATTTTACAAGAAATCAACCGGCATGTAAAGAGATCGGAACCTGAAGTGTATATGAAAAATAAGCTTGAATTGATGTAGGGGTCTCCTAAACATACGAGAAACTACAAACAAGTATTCTTTTCTATATGCAGTAGAAACAAAAATAACCGACTAGAGTAAAACATGAAAAAGTACTTGCAGACTATGAAAGATCGTGTTACACTTTAGCCGCAATTCCTTGGGTAAACTCTCTCGCAAATTGATACCTAGTGAGATAGAATGTTGATGACCTTTTAACTCTCACCTAACGGTTTATACAAGAATGTGTAAATACTATACCAGGAACGAGATGTAATTAATTACCATTTACACTTTTAATTGTCATCTCCGTACACATATACTGCATAATCGCTACAGAAAATGCAGGTTGATGGAACACTGAATTTATTATAATAATGTTACCTAGAGATTGGTTTTTCAGGTTAGGAAGACGGTCATTTGTGACTTTTTCGTATCCAGTGGTAACTTCAAATAGTCGTAAATAGTCAAGTATTTATTGTTGATAAAAGCGTCCGCTTTAGGAATAATTCAAAACTATGATAACTGATTCATGATGATTGAGGGCGAGATCACTAAGTATGGTACTTCGACAAATGTTCTTTAAATTTGCTGGGAAATACTCCCAATTGTACCAAAATTCAGATATTTCTTACGGTGAGCGAATGGCAAAAAAAATTTCAATAACTTGCCTAATGAAGATAAAGTAAGACGAAAGCGATCAAAAGGAAAAAGCTGAAATTTTTTGAGTATAAGCCCTAAGAGTTTTGTCTCATTAGAGTCGTGAAAAGAACTAAAAACTGCTTGAATTAAGCCGAAAACACTAAATATGCTACAACCACAAATGTCTTTAAATTTGCTGGGAAACACTATTAATTCTATGTAAATACAGAAAATATTTCTAGAGGTGATAAAAAAAAAAAAAAAATGAGGCAAAACGTAAGATGAAAGCGATCAAAATGCAAATAAGACTGGAATTTTGGGAGTTTCAGCCCAAAGAGTTTTTTCTTTTTTCAGAGACGTGAAAACAAGGATATTTAGAGATCAAACGGATATTAAATGTTTTCCTCTATAACTCAGTCTTTAAGGTGGCACCTTGAGCCACCGAATCAAATTTTAAAAATGGAATATTCTCGCAGTATGACGGTTAGTGTCATACCCCTGGGGGAAGAGTTTTTTTCAAGAATACTCCCCTAGTATCCCTGCTTGTCGTAAAAGGCGACTAAAAGGATTGCCGGAGGGTTAGTGCCCCTCCCCGGAAAACAACTATCTAAGAAGACAAACAATAAGCCTCGGACAAAAACTGACCAAAAGATGACGACCAAGGACCGGACAAAGGACGTGGTAATCGGAACTTGGATTGTAAGGGAAGCGAATGATGAATTGAAAGAGAGATTGTCCAGGTGCTTGAGGGTGCGAAAGTTGATGAATGCGGAATAACTGAAACGAAATGGAGGTGAGTGTGAGAGAATGGGAGTATGGTTGGGGTATACGTGCAGGTGTAGGTGAGAATGAGAGGACAAAAGGAGTATGTATAGTTGTGAGTAAAAGATGGAAGGAGAGCATGAGAGTATGGATCAGCTGGGTCAAGGAATGTGTGGGTAAGATTGAAAGTTGGAATACAAACGTGGGCGATTGTGTGTGTGTATGCGCCAACGCAAGATCGTGCAAGCAGAAAGAAGAGTTCTGGACAAATGTGGAAGTGTGCATGGAAAAGTTTGGAAGGAGAGAGTGTTTTTGATCGGTGATATGAATGGTAAAGTAGGGAATGGGAAGGTGGATGGAATAGTTGGTGAGTGGGGTGTGCCTGCTGAGATAGATGAGAATGGCAGTGCGTTAGTGGATTTTTGTGCTGGAAGATTGGTGATAGCCAATACCCTTTTCAGGCACAAAATGATCCACAGGTATACATGGCGAGTGGGTGGTGAACTGAATGAAAGGAAGGGGGGGATTGATTATGTGTCTGTGGATGAAAGGATGCGAAAATTTGTAATGGATGCAAGAGCTGATACAGATTGGGGAAGTGGACTTTCTAACCACTACTTGGTGGTGGCCAGAATCAAGGTCCAATTAGGATGGAGAAATAGAAGAAGGGAAGGACGGGAAGAAGGAGTATTTGTAAGGAGAGTGGAAAGGTTAAATGAGAAAACGGCAGAGTATGAGAAATGGAAGAACGATTGGCCAAATATGAATTGGAGCAGATGGGGGACGTGGAAGGTGTCTGCAGGATATCTACAGAAGAAATATGTGCAGCATGTGATGTGGTGTGTGGGATGGAGAGACGACGGAGGGGTGTGCAAGGAACAGCGTGGTGGAATTAAGAGATGAGACAGGCTGTGGCACAAAAGAAGAAAGCATACAATGAATGGATGAGAAATAGGGGGGTGGAAGAAGTTGAGAGGCGGAAGAGAGAGTTATATGTAAAAAGAAAGAGTTGAAAAGATTAGTAAGAAAAAGTAAGAAGAGAGCGAATGAGGAATTTGGAAGGAACTTGAGTGTAAAGATGTTCTGGAAAGAGGTGAAAAGAATAAGACAGGGTGGAAGTGAAGTTAGCAGGGGAGTTAAAGATAAAAATGGTAGACTACTAGTGGAGAAGGGAGAAAAAGTGAGCAGATGGAGAGAACACTTTAAGGAATTGTTGAACATAGAGGATGGAAGTAATGCGAGTATAAGTGGCTAGGGAATGGCTGGGAGAAGGAGGGAGGTGAGAAGACAGGAAGAAATCAGTAGGATAGAAGTTGTGGAAGCAATGAGAAAGTTAAATTGGGGAAAGCCCAGGAGAGTGTGGTGAAATGCTGAAGTAAGGGGGAGAGATAGTATTATAATGGATGTGGAAAATGTGCAGATTGGCCTGGGAGGAAGATAGAGTTCCGGAGGATTGGAAATCAGGTATAATTATTCCCTTGTACAAAGGAAAAGGGGAAAAAGAAGTGTGTGGTAATCATAGGGGCATCTGTCTTCTTAGTATAATAGAAAAAGTGTATGTTATGATACTTATTGACAGAGTTAGAGAAAGAACAGAGGAATTAGTTGAAGAATAGGTAGGCTTTAGGAAGGGAAGAGGTTGTGTAGATCAGATATTCATTGTTAGTGGAAAAGTTTCTAGAGAAGGGAAAGAAGTTGTATGGTGCTTTCATGGATTTGGAGAAAGCATATGACAGGGTGGATAGACAAGGATTGTGGAAAGTATTAAGAATATATGGAGTAGATGGGAAGTTGTTGAATGCTGTGAAGAGTATGTATGATGGTGCTAAGGCTATGGTGCGTGTGGATGGTGAAATGAGTGAATTTTTCTCTTTGAAGGTTGGGTTGAAACAGGGATGTATCATGTCTTCATGGTTGTTCAATCTGTACATGGATGGGGTAATAAAAGAGTTACAAGAAAGGGTAGTGGATGTTGGAGTGGCCCTGGTGAGAGAGGGTAGTGTTTGGTGACTCCATGTACTGTTGTTTGCAGATGATACTGTGTTGTAAAGACGAAGGAGAGCTGGAAGGCTTGGTGGATGAGTTTGGGAGAGTAAGAAACGGAATCTAAAGGTGAATGTAGGGTAAAGTGATGGTCTTTGAGAGAGGTGAAGTCAGTGAATGTACAGCGAGGTTGGATGGTGAGGAATTGGAAAATGTAAGTACGTTTAAGTACTTGGGTAGTGTGATGAGGTGAAGTGCTTGAAAGGGTACAGCAGGGAAGAAAGGTTGCTGGTTCCTTGAAAGCAGTGATAAGAAACAGGGAAGTGAGCATTGAAGTGAAAAAGTTACTTGAGAGCAGTGGAAATGAGTTATTTAAGAGGAGCCTGTGGAGTCACATGGAGAGACAGGCTGACAAATGAGGATATAAAGGAGCTTTGTGGTGTGGATGTGGATGTGATAGGAAGCGTTAGGAGGAATACACTGAGGTGGTTTGGCCATGTGGAGAGGATGGAGGGTGAAAGACTGACGAAGAGAGTGTATGTGAGTGAGGTGGAGAGGGGAAGAGGGAGGGGGAGGCCGAGGATGAGATGGAAGGAGGGGGTGGAGAGGTATATGAGAGAGGGGGCTGTGAGTTGGGAGAGGGGCAGTGAAATGGGGGGGACAGGGCGACGTGGAGGCGATTTGTTTGTGGCCACCCGGAACGGGATTAAGGCGTCTGGCAATAGTTAGATAGATCAAAGTAAATTATCTTCGACAGGCAATAGACTGTTTATAAGATAACTGTTTAGGTATCTGTTGGGAAAAACTATATACCTAACCGTACTGAGATATAGAAACATTACTTGGTTCCTCGTACATGCAGTATTGTTGCTCGATGGGTCTAAAAAATCAGGTTGAAGGAGCGTCGACCTGGTGTTGTGTCTGCAGTGTTGAAATTAACTGGATATTTAATTTCCGATGAGTCTATCGGCATTTTTTTCATCTCGGCCGTGAATTCTCGGTTAAAAGGTAGTTCCGCTTACGAACTAGCTACGACTGATAGCACCCGTTATGGAGGTAGTTCAATGGTATTTTACTGGTGTGATTTCTGTATAAACTTATTTTTGGGCGAAATCGCTAAATATACAACTTCCACAAATAGACTAAGTTGATTGTGAAACACTCCCAGTTATTTCCATAACTCAGAAGACATTTCTGGGGGCGAGAAATTCACATTTAAGAAAACTATAATAATAAATCGATTGACATGTAAAGTGAGCTGGCATGTGATGTGTTTAAGAATAAGTTGAAATTGATGCGGGGATCACCGAGAACAGCGAGAAACTTCGAATGAATAGTCATTTTCATCTCCAGTGGAAACACTTTAATTAAAAAAAAAAAGTTTTCACATTATGAAGTTCTTGTTACACCATTAACAGTAATTTCTCAGGTGAAATCTCTCAAAACTGTGATACCTCGGTAAAAAGAATATTGACGCCCAAAAATGTATACGAGATACTATTGCAATAAAGATGTATATAATTAATTACCATTTATTATTACATTCATCATCTCCGTAGACATATAGTGCATGAGAGCTACAAAAAATGCTGATTGAAGGAACTATATTAATGACGTCTGGAGATTGTTTCGATGTTTACGTTAGGTATAGGATAATTTATGACTTTCTTAATTTTTTTGGTTACCAGACAAAAAAATGGTGAATTTTTTTGTTACGGTAAGAGAAACCACGCTAGTAATAATTCAAAAATATTGTACTTGACTGAGTAGAGCGACCGAAAAATGGAGGGCCTAGACAGTAAACATACAACTTTCACAAAGATACTATAAATTAGCTGGGAAACGCTTTCAATTTTATACACATAATTTTTTGGTAACACGTGCTACCGTGAGAAAACACCGTCTCGAAAAAGAATCACTAACGTGGCTGGATGAGGCACTACGTCAGATGAAAACGATTCACAGGTGGGTTTCATCTCAACACAGAAATGAGAGAACTTGGAAATTGAGAGATTAAACGGGTATTATTTTCATCTTTACAACTAGGGCTTTAAAGTGGCATCTTAAGCCTCCTGACAAAGTTTTTATAAATGGAATATTATCGTAGAATGACGGCTCGTGTGATATCATTATCCATTTTTACCAAGGTAAAATCATCCCAATAGGCAATAAATCATTTAAATGAAAATATTTTACGTATAATTGTTTAGGTATTAGTTGTCAGATATATTATATTATTAGCAAAACCTAAATATTTAGCCGTACTGAGATATACAGTTCGTAAATGTTACTTGGTTCCTCATATATGTAGTTTTATTGTTCATTATGGGTCTAAATTTGCAAGAGCATCGAACTGAACTCTTGTGTCTTCCGTGTTGAGATTAACTTGATTTTTAATTTCCGATTAGTCTATATATATATATATATATATATATATATATATATATATATATATATATATATATATATATATATATATATATATATGTATGCTAACCGTGATTTCACAGACAAAGGGTTGTGCCAATTGTGAACTAGTTCCGTCTAATAGCATCCACTTCGGGGAGAGTTCAATACTGTTTTACTGGAGTGATATCCGTATAATTTTACTTTGTGTCAATATATGCAACTTCCTCAAATGTACTTAAAACTGATTCCTTTACACACTTGCAGACTATGAAAGTTCGTCTTACACGATTTGCCGCAATCTCTCGACAATTTGATACCTCCTGAGAAGGAATATCGATGACCCTTTGGCTCTCACCTAGAGCTTCCTACGAGGTGTAAATACTATAGAAGGAACGAGATATAATTACCATTTATACTTTTAATCGTCATCTACGTACATATATACAGCATAATCGCTACATAAAATGCAGGTTGAAGTAGCACTGAATTTACTGTGTCCGGGAAACTAGATTTTTAGGATAGGAAGACGGTCATTTGCGACTTTTTCATATCCAGTGGAAACCAGACAAATTCTCGTAAATGGTATTTTTTTTTTTTTTTAAAGATGAGTCCGCTTTAGGAATAATTCAAAACTTTGACACCTGAGTCATCCTGAAAACTGCATGATTGAGACCGAAAACACTAAATATGGTACTTCGACAAATGTTAATAAATTAACTGGGAAACACCCCTAATTGTTTCAAAATTCAGACTTTTCTTACTGTGAGAAAATGACAAAAAAAAAAAAACTAACAATGCTATATGGGGCACAACGCAAGATGGAAGAGATCAAAAGGCATAGAAGGCTGGATATTTGAAAGTTTAAGCCCAAAGAATTTTGTCTCATTAAAGACGCGAAACAACTTGGAAATTTAGAGAGGAAACGGATATTATCTTTTCCTCTATAACTTGGTCTTTAGTGTGGCATCTTCAGCAACCTGATCAAATTTTATGGATGGAGTATTCCCGCAGTATGACGGTTCGCGTGATATCATTTTCAATATATATAAAAGAAAATTAACAGGCAATAAATTAAAAAAAATTGATCAGATGTTAAAAATAGCTGTATACCTAACCGGACTGAGATATACATTTCTTAAACATTTTTGGCTCCATATTCTCAGGTTTAATGTTCATGATAGGTCTATTAAATTCATGTTACAAGGGCATCGACCTGAACTGTTGTGTCTGAAGTGCTGAGTTTAACGAAAGTTTTAATTTCCGATCTTTTTTTTTTTTCTTTTTTCATCTCTGCCGGAACTTCACGGATAAAAGGTAGTGCCAATAGTTGATAGCATCCGCTTTGTAGGGGGTTGGAAATTATTTTACTAGAGTGATTTATGTATAAACTTAATTTTTGTCGAAATCGCTATAAATGCAACTTCCACAAATTACTCGACATTGCGACACAGTCCCGGTTATTTCCAACATGATGAAATTTCTGTGGACGAGAAATTAGCATTTAAGGAACATATAACAAAACATCGATTGACATGATGTGTTTGAGACCAATTAGTTGGAACTGATGTAAGTCACGGAAGGAAGAGAGACAGGTCGAATAAAAATTACATCGAACCTTATGACAATGTAAAGAAAAAAAATTGTTCGTATTATGCCATTAGCCGCAATTCCTTAAGTACAATCTCCCAAAACTATCGTACCTCGATAGAAGGAATATTAATGAGCTTTTGACTCTCACCCAAAAATTTATAGATTGCACAGAAACTACTGCAATACCTTATGACAATGTAAAGAAAAAAATGGTTCGTATTATGCCATTAGCCGCAATTCCTTAAGTACAATCTCCCAAAACTATCGTACTTCGTTAGAAGGAATATTAATGAGCTTTTGACTCACCCAAAAATTTATAGATAGCACAGAAACTACTGCAATACCGAGATATCTAATTAATTACGATTTATGACTTTTATTTCATATCTCAGTAGACATTAGTGCATGACAGCTAGAAAAAGTATTTGTTGAAGGAACACTGAATGAGCTGCATTAATATCGCCTTTTCTTTGGAGTTTTTCGTTTGGTAGAGGGTCATTTGTTACTTTCTTCATCAGTAGTGGTGTTTAGACAAAAAAATGGTCGTTTTGTTACGGTAAAAGCATCCGCGTTAGGAATAATTCGACTTATAGTTGAGTGATCACAACAACCCCATAATTGAGGGCGAAAACATTAAATATGCATTATCAACAAATGTACTCTATTTAGCTGTGACACGCTCTCAATTGTATCTAAAATTTAGATAGCATGTCATAGTCAGAAACTGCCTACTCTGAAAAAAAAAAAAATCACTAAAAAGACTAAATGTGGTAGTACGTTTGATGAAAGAGATTATAATTAAGGCTGGAATTGAGGGGACGAGGCCAAAGAGTTTCTTATGATTAGAGGCATTAAAACAATTTGGATATTTAGATGTAAAACGGGTATTTTATCTGTATTCCTCGGGCTTTAAAGTGGCATGTTTAGCCTGCCTGAAGAATTTTTAAAAATAGAATACTTTCGCAGTATGACGGATCGTGTATATCATTATCCATGTTTACCAAGGTAAAATCACACCGAAATCCAGTAAAGCGTTTACAAGAGTGTTGTTTAGTTATTAATTATCAGATATAAGGAAAAACTAAATACATATAGGTACTGAGATATATAATTCATAAATCATCATTGATCATGATGGAACTATAAATATCATGTGGCAGGAGTGTCGACCAGAACTCTTGTGTCTTTTTCTATTATACTAAGAAGACAGATGCCCCTATGATTACCACACACTTCTTTTTCCCCTTTTCCTTTGTACAAGGGAATAATTATACCTGATTTCCAATCCTCCGGAACTCTATCTTCCTCCCAGGCCAATCTGCACATTTTCCACATCCATTATAATACTATCTCTCCCCCTTACTTCAGCATTTCACCATACTCTCCTGGGCTTTCCCCAATTTAACTTTCTCATTGCTTCCACAACTTCTATCCTACTGATTTCTTCCTGTCTTCTCACCTCCCTCCTTCTCCCAGCCATTCCCTAGCCACTTATACTCGCATTACTTCCATCCTCTATGTTCAACAATTCCTTAAAATGTTCTCTCCATCTGCTCACTTTTTCTCCCTTCTCCACTAGTAGTCTACCATTTTTATCTTTAACTCCCCTGCTAACTTCACTTCCACCCTGTCTTATTCTTTTCACCTCTTTCCAGAACATCTTTACACTCAAGTTCCTTCCAAATTCCTCATTCGCTCTCTTCTTACTTTTTCTTACTAATCTTTTCAACTCTTTCTTTTTACATATAACTCTCTCTTCCGCCTCTCAACTTCTTCCACCCCCCTATTTCTCATCCATTCATTGTATGCTTTCTTCTTTTGTGCCACAGCCTGTCTCATCTCTTAATTCCACCATGCTGTTCCTTGCACACCCCTCCGTCGTCTCTCCATCCCACACACCACATCACATGCTGCACATATTTCTTCTGTAGATATCCTGCAGACACCTTCCACGTCCCCCATCTGCTCCAATTCATATTTGGCCAATCGTTCTTCCATTTCTCATACTCTGCCGTTTTCTCATTTAACCTTTCCACTCTCCTTACAAATACTCCTTCTTCCCGTCCTTCCCTTCTTCTATTTCTCCATCCTAATTGGACCTTGATTCTGGCCACCACCAAGTAGTGGTTAGAAAGTCCACTTCCCCAATCTGTATCAGCTCTTGCATCCATTACAAATTTTCGCATCCTTTCATCCACAGACACATAATCAATCCCCCCCTTCCTTTCATTCAGTTCACCACCCACTCGCCATGTATACCTGTGGATCATTTTGTGCCTGAAAAGGGTATTGGCTATCACCAATCTTCCAGCACAAAAATCCACTAACGCACTGCCATTCTCATCTATCTCAGCAGGCACACCCCACTCACCAACTATTCCATCCACCTTCCCATTCCCTACTTTACCATTCATATCACCGATCAAAAAAACTCTCTCCTTCCAAACTTTTCCATGCACACTTCCACATTTGTCCAGAACTCTTCTTTCTGCTTGCACGATCTTGCGTTGGCGCATACACACACACACAATCGCCCACGTTTGTATTCCAACTTTCAATCTTACCCACACATTCCTTGACCCAGCTGATCCATACTCTCATGCTCTCCTTCCATCTTTTACTCACAACTATACATACTCCTTTTGTCCTCTCATTCTCACCTACACCTGCACGTATACCCCAACCATACTCCCATTCTCTCACACTCACCTCCATTTCGTTTCAGTTATTCCGCATTCATCAACTTTCGCACCTTCAAGCACCTGGACAATCTCTCTTTCAGTTCATCATTCGCTTCCCTTACAATCCAAGTTCCGATTACCACGTCCTTTGTCCGGTCCTTGGTCGTCATCTTTTGGTCAGTTTTTGTCCGAGGCTTATTGTTTGTCTTCTTAGATAGTTGTTTTCCGGGGAGGGGCACTAACCCTCCGGCAATCCTTTTAGTCGCCTTTTACGACAAGCAGGGATACTAGGGGAGTATTCTTGAAAAAAAAAACTCTTCCCCCAGGGGTATGACACTAACCGTCATACTGCGAGAATATTCCATTTTTAAAATTTGATTCGGTGGCTCAAGGTGCCACCTTAAAGACTGAGTTATAGAGGAAAACATTTAATATCCGTTTGATCTCTAAATATCCTTGTTTTCACGTCTCTGAAAAAAGAAAAAACTCTTTGGGCTGAAACTCCAAAAATTCCAGTCTTATTTGCATTTTGATCGCTTTCATCTTACGTTTTGACTCATTTTTTTTTTTTTATCCTCTAGAAATATTTTCTGTATTTACATAGAATTAATAGTGTTTCCCAGCAAATTTAAAGACATTTGTGGTTGTAGCATATTTAGTGTTTTCGGCTTAATTCAAGCAGTTTTTAGTTCTTTTCACGACTCTAATGAGACAAAACTCTTAGGGCTTATACTCAAAAAATTTCAGCTTTTTCCTTTTGATCGCTTTCGTCTTACTTTATCTTCATTAAGCCAAGTTATTGAAATTTTTTTTGCCATTCGATCACCGTAAGAAATATCTGAATTTTGGTACAATTGAGAGTATTTCCCAGCAAATTTAAAGAACATTTGTAGAAGTACCATACTTAGTGATCTCGCCCTCAATCATCATGAATCAGTTATCATAGTTTTGAATTATTCCTAAAGCGGACGCTTTTATCAACAATAAATACTTGACTATTTACGACTATTTGAAGTTACCACTGGATACGAAAAAGTCACAAATGACCGTCTTCCTAACCTGAAAAACCAATCTCTAGGTAACATTATTATAATAAATTCAGTGTTCCATCAACCTGCATTTTCTGTAGCGATTATGCAGTATATGTGTACGGAGATGACAATTAAAAGTGTAAATGGTAATTAATTACATCTCGTTCCTGGTATAGTATTTACACATTCTTGAATAAACCGTTAGGTGAGAGTTAAAAGGTCATCAACATTCTATCTCACTAGGTATCAATTTGCGAGAGAGTTTACCCAAGGAATTGCGGCTAAAGTGTAACACGATCTTTCATAGTCTGCAAGTACTTTTTCTTGTTTTACTCTAGTCGGTTATTTTTGTTTCTACTGCATATAGAAAAGAATACTTGTTTGTAGTTTCTCGTATGTTTAGGAGACCCCTACATCAATTCAAGCTTATTTTTCATATACACTTCAGGTTCCGATCTCTTTACATGCCGGTTGATTTCTTGTAAAATCTTTCTCAAATGTTATTTCCTCACCCTCAGAAACGTCTTTTGAGATATGCAAATAATTATAAGTGTAAAGAATCAGTTTTAAGTACATCTGAGGAAGCTGCATATTTAGCAATTTTGTCCAAAAGTAAGTTTATACGGTAGAACAGTATTGATCTCTCCCCGATGTGGATGGTCTCAGCCGTAACTAGTACACAATTGGCACAAACTGTCACGCCTAGCATGAATTAAAAAAAAAAAAAAAAAAAGCCAATAGACTCATCGGAAATTAAAAATCAAGTTTTTCTCAAAACGGTAGACATAACCGATCAGTTCGATGCTCTGGCAAATTTAGACTCATGAACAATGAAACTTCGTATATGAAGAACCAAGTAATGATTACGAATTATATATCTCAGTATGGCTATGAATTTTATTTTTACCTAATAATATAATATATCTGACAATCAATACCTTAACTATTTTCTTATACCTAAACTTTTTTCATTTAAATGATTTATTGCCTCGGAATGATTTTACCTTGGTAAATATGGATAATATCACACGAGCAGTTATTCTATGAAACTATTCCATGTATAAAATATCGTCGGGAGGCTTAAGTTGCCACTTTAGAGCTCTAGTTTTACATATAAAAATAGTATCCGTTTTATCTCAATTTTCAAGTTTTTTCACGTCTGTGTTGGGATGAAACCCACCTGTGAATCGTTTTCATCTGACGTCGTGCCTATTTAGCCTTTTTAGTGATTCTTTTTCGAGACGGTGTTGCCTAAATTTTTATGTATATACAATTGAAATTGTTTCCCAGCTCATTTATGGCCCAAAATTTATCGATTTTTAGGCTCATTTAAGTACAATATTTTTGAATTATTACTAGCGCGGTTCCTTCTACCGTAACGAACAACTTAATTTTTTTCTCTAGTTTCCACAACAAATGAAGAGTCACAAAATATTCTAAACCTACCTTAAAAATCCAAACAATCTCCAGACGTCATTAACAGTTCATTCAGTTTTCCATCAACCATCATTTTTTTTAGCTCATGCATTATATGTCAGCGGAGATGAGGAATGAAGTCATTAATGTTAATTAATTCGATTCCTCTCTATTGCAATGGTATCAATACTTTCTCGTATAGATTTTTGGGTGTCAAACAGTAATCAATATTCTTTTTAACGAGGTATGACACTTTTGAGAGATTTCACTTGAGGAATGGCAGTTAATGGCATAACAAGAGCTTTCAAAATGTGGATTTTTTTTTTTTTAATTAAAAGTGTTTCTACTGCAGATAAAAAAAAAATATTCATTCGAAGTTTCTCTCTCTTATCTGTGATCCCCACACCAATTCCACCATATTGTTCTTAACCCACGAACGCATAGGGCCCAATTAAATGGGCGGAAATTTTACTTTTAAGAAACTAATTTTATCTAAGTTTACCAGAGAATTTACGTTCTTCTTGTTGCAGGATGTAAAGAAAATGTAACTTTTCTCAGCTGATGATTCATATTCTAACACACTTTGAAATCAAGTAAATGAAGGAAGGAAGGAGAGCTACTTCATTGCTTCTACCAAAATCTCTGGACATAAATAAGTTATTGTCTATACATTGCTGCATATGGAACTTCGAATACTGAGTGATGGTAAAAATGACACATAAAGACTTGTTTTAATGTGTGAAATTATTGATTTGAAGGAAAACCACAGTCACTTTTATTATCAGTGAAAATATGATGCCAATTTAAATGGGCTCTATGGAGCTCAGTCAGGGCACTGCTGCCTAAGAAGAGTACTTGAATCAAAATACTTGTTCACTTTTAATGCTTGTGTTACTTTATTTTGATTATATCTGATATATTCTTATCCCCAAGGGTCAATATGTGTACCGATATACCGATGACCCATACGGGTAACCTACGTTTCGGGCAGCGCTTAGTCAGACCCCTCACCCACAACGCTACCCGCATGGGAGACCCTTCCAGATGTCGTTACATCCACGGGCAGGCTTGTGGGATCACAGGGGCACGCAAGCCCCCCCACCACGACAAGGTGGCTGCCCACGGGGGGGGATATGTCTACGGAGATGACGATTAAAAGTATAAATGGTAATAAATTACATCTCGTTCCTGCTATAATATTTATACCTTCTCGTATAATCCTTTCCGTGAGAGCCAAAAGGTCATCAACATTCCTTCGCTCTAGGTATCAAATTGTCGAGAGATTTTATCTAAGGAATTGCGGCTAATGGTGTAACACGAACTTTAATAGTCCACAAGTAGTTTTTCTTATGTTTTACTTTAGTCATATGGATCGATGTTATTTTTAAGTGCTTTTACTGCATATAAAAACTAATGCTCATTCGAAGTTTCTCGCTTGTTTAGGAGACCCCTACATCAATTCAAACTAATTGTTCCTAAACACCTCAGGTGCCGCTCTCTTTACATGTCAATTGATTTCTTGTTAAATGTCTCCTAAATGTAATTTCCTCACCTTCAGAAACGTCTTCTGAGATTTGGAAATAATTGGAAGTGTAAAGGAATAATTTTCAAGTACATTTGAGGAAAAGGCATCTTTAGCAATTTTGACGAAACTAAGTTATACAGTATTGATCTCCCCCCGAAGTGTATGCTATCATCCGTAACTAGTTCACGTTTTTTCCGTGAAGTCACGGCTAAGATGAATGAAAAAAAAAAAAAAAAAAAAAAGCGAATAGACTCATTGGAAATTTAAAAATTGCTCTTGCAACATGATTTTTTTAGACCCCTCATGAACAATAAATCTCCGAATATGAGGAACCAAGAAATGTTTACGAATTGTATATCTCAGAACGGCTATGTATTCTTTTTTTTTTTTTTTTCTAATATAATATACCTGTATCTGTCAATCAATACCTAAACTATTTCCATTTAAATGATTTATTGCCTCTCGGGGTGATTTTACCTTGGTAAATTTGGATAATGATATCACACGAGTCGTCATTCTATGAAAGTATTCTATTTTTAAAATTTCATCAAGAGGCTTAACATGCAACTTTAAAGCTCTAGTTGTACGGATAAAAATAATATCCGTTTTATCTCTAAATTTCCAAGTATTTTCACGTGTCTGTTGGGATGAAACCCACCTGTGAATCGTTTTCATCTGACGTCGTGCCTCATTTAGCTTTGTTAGTGATTCTTTCTCGAGCCAGTGTTCTCTCATGGTATCAAATGTTACCTAAATTTTATGTAAATACAACTAAAGGCGTTTCCCAGCTAATGTAGAGTACATTTTAAAAGTTGTCTATTTAGTGTTTTCGTCCTCAATTATTCGTTTTTTAGGCTCAGTCGTGTATAATATTTTTAAATTATTACTAGCGCGGTTGCTTTTACCGCAACAAACAACTTGACCATTTTTTTGTCTCGTTAGCACTACAATTGAAGAAAGTTAAAAATTATCCCATACCTAACAAAAATCAAAACAATCTCCTGCTCTAATTAATACAGTTCATTCAGTTTTCCTTCATTCAGCAATTTTTGAAGCTGTCATGCACTATATGTCCACGAAGATGAGGAATGGGGTCATAAATGGTAATTAATTATATACCACTGTATTGCAATATGAATACTTTCTCTGTGTTTATAATATGGAGCCCTGACATTGCAATAGTATTAATACTTTCTCGTATACATTTTTGGCTGAGAGTCAAAAGCTCATCAATATTCTTTTTAACGAGGTATCACGGTTTTGAGAGATTTCACCTGAGGAATTAAGGTTAATGGTGTAACACGAACATTCATAGTATGTAAGTATATTGACAATAACACATAATACATTACAGGTCTTTCACTTTCGTGCCTTTCTATTATGTTGTGGTTAACAGTACAGTATTGCACATTAAATGCCTTTATAAACGTACCCCTACTGGTTCTGATTGTTCATAAAAACGATCATGACACACTATAGCACCACCAGCTTTGGCCGTTCCACATCTATGCAGCAACGGTTACACTGGGGTTGGGGGAGGGGCGGTGGATGTGGGGTGTTCGATCGCCTGGCCGCTCACTGGCCGCGACTCCGGCTGCTTGGGGGGAAAGATTAGTGCTTTCGGGTGTACATTGTTAGAATTCCTTATTGTCATATAGTCATTAACATGATTATTTGCTATGCACTATAATATAAAAAATTAAGTTATCTTCTGGTATTGCGAATTAAACACCATGCTAAACTCCCTAACTGGCTACATTCCGCTACACAACACGCTGATTGGTAGTTTGGGTATGCACCACTGCAGAGGCAAACTCCTCGGTGAGGAGTTTGACTTTCCAACAGCTGAATCTCAAACCCCTTTGACTTTACGAGGTGCTACAAAAAACGCATTTAGTTTATACGGATACCACTCCAGTAAAACAGTATTGATCTCTCACCGAAGTGGATGCTATCAGCCGTAACTAGTTCACAATTGGCACAACAGTGAAATCACGGCTAGCATGAATTTAAAAAAAAAAAAAAAAGCCAATAGACTCATTGAAAATTAATAATTTAATCTCAACACGGAAGAAACAACCGTTCAGTTCAATGTTCTTGCAAATTTAGACCCATCATGAACAATCAAACTCCGTATATGAGGAACCAACTAATGTTTACAAATTGTATATCTCAGTACGGGTATTTAGTTCTTCCTAATATATTTGACAACCAATACCCAAATAATTTTCTTATACCTAAACTATTTTTATTTAAACGATTTATTGCCTTTTGGAATGATTTTACCTTATTTAATATGGATAATGATATTACACGAGCCGTCATTTTGAGATAGTATTCCATTTATAAAATCTCGTCAGGAGGCTTAAGATGCCACTTTAAAGCTCTAGTTATAGATAAAAATAATATCCTTTTTATTTCACAATTTCCAAGTTTTTTCACGTCTGTGTTGTGATGAAATTCGTATGTTAATCGTTGTCCTCTAACGTTGTGCCTCATTTACCTTGTTAATGACTCTTTATCGAGACTGTTTTCTCACGGTAGCACATGTTACCTAAAATTTGAAAGAGTTTCCCAGCTGAAAGTTGTATGTTTAGTGTCTTGGCCCTCAATTTCTCGGTGTCTAGGCTCAGTCAAGTACAATATTTTATAATTATTACTAGCGCAGTTGACCTTCTTTTGTGTGTGTGGTTACCACTACAAATGAAAATAGTCACAAAATATCGTATACAGTTCATTCAGTTTTCCTTCAATCAGCATTTTTTGTAGCTCTCATGCAATACATGTCTACGGAGATGAGGAATGAAGTCATTAATGGTAATTAATTATGTACCCCTGTATTGCAATGGTATCAATACTTTCTCGTATACATTTTTCGGTGAGAGTCAAACGCCCATCAATATTCTTTTTAACGAGGTATCAAAGTTTTGAGAGATTTCACCTGAGCAATTGCAGTTAATGGTGTAACACGAATTTCATAATGTGGAAACATTTTTTTAAATTAAAAGTGTTTCTACTGCCGTTATAAAGGACAATTCATTCGAAGTTTCGCGCTGTTTTCGCTGATCCTCACATCAATTCCAAGTTAAACACATCACATGCCAGCTCTTTTTACAAGTCAATCGATTTATTGTTATATGTTTCTTAAATGTGAATTTCTCGCCCCCAGAAATGTCCTGAATTTTGGAAATAACTGGGAGTGTTTGGCAATCAACTTTGAGTCTATTTGTGGAAGTTGTATATTTTGCGAAATCGACCAAAAATAAGTTTATACAAATCACTCCAGTAAAATAATTCTGAACTACCTCCATAACGGGTGCTATCAGTCGTAACTAGTTCGTAAGTGGCACTATCTTTTAACCGAGAATTTACGGCAGAGATGAGAAAAATGCAGACACATCGGAAATTAAATATCCAACTTCAGCTCGACTCTCCTTCAACATGATTTTTTTAGACCCGTCTTGAACTGCATAGTTTCTACATCTCAGTACTGTTATGTATTTAATTTTTCTTTATATCTGATAATTAATACCTAAACAATTTTCTTGTAAACGATTTATTAGATTTCGGAGTGATTATTACCTTCGTAAAAAAAGCGAACCGTCATACTGCGAGAGAATCCCCTTTTTAAAATTTGATCAGAGAGGCTTAACATGCCACTTTAATGCCAAAGTTATAAAAAAAAAAAAATATCCGTTTAATCTCTAAATTTCCGTTTTTTTTTTTCTCTCTAACTTTAGGAAACTCTTTGGGCTTATACCTTCCAAATGCCAGCCTTATTTAACTCTGAATCAGTTTCATCTTACGCTTAGCTTATTTAGCTTGTGATTTTTTTTTTGACAGTATTTTCTCACAATAACAAATGCTATCTAAATTTTAGGAACAATTCGAAGCGTTTCCCAGCCAATTTAGAGTACAATTGAGAAATTTGCATATTTAGTGTTTTCGCTCTCATTCATGCTATTTCTAAGATCGCACAACTATAATAGTCGGATTATTACGAGCGCGGATACTTTTACCGTAACAAATCAACGTGACCATTGTTTTGCCTGAAGTTACTACTACAAATGAGGTAAGTAACAAATGACCCTCTACCTAACGTAAATATCCAAACATTATCCAGGCGGCTTTAATACAGTTCATTCAGTGCTCCTTCAACTAGCATTTCTTTTTTTAGTTACCATGCATTATATGACTATGGATATGAAGAATAAAGTCATAAAGAGTAATTAACTTTATACCTCGGAATTGAAATAGTAGTTATACTTTCTCATAAATTTTAGGGAGAGTCAAAAGCTCATCTGTATTTATTCTAACGAGGTATCACAGTTTTGAGAGATTTATACCATAGGATTTGCGGCTAATGGTGTATCACGTATATTCAATGTGTAGTTTTTTTTTTTTTTTTTACTTTCAGGCATGAGGCCCGATGTAGTTTTTAACTGCTTCTCGCAGATAAAACGAATACTCATTCGAAGTTCCTTGTTTGTCTCGGTGACTCCCACATCAATTCCAACTTAATGTTCTTAAATAGCACAGATTCCCGCTCTCTTTACGTGTCAATCTATATCATAAATTTTTTTTAATGTATATTTCTCGACAGCTTTGTTTTTTAAATAAAAGGGAAAGTGTCAATTAATTTCCAGTAACTTGTGAATGTTGCATTTTTCGAGATTTCGACCTAAAGTTTATACAGAAATTACTCTTGAAATAGTTCTGAACTACCACCACAGCTGATGCTATCAGGTGTTGGCACTAATATTTATCCGTCTCGGCGAAGAAACCAAAATAATAATAAAAAAAAAAAACTTGGAATTTCAAAGTACAGTTAATCTCAACACTTCAGACACTAAAGTTCAGGTCGACGCCCATGCAACAATTTTTTTTTAAGCTACGAATATGACGAAGCATGAAATGTTTATGAACTGTATATCTCAGTAGGTTTAGATATATAGTTTTTCCCTAATATCTTAAGATCAGTACCTAAACAAGTTTCTTGTAAACAGTTTATTGTCTTTCGAAGTTAATTTGCTTAGATATATATTGAAAATGATGTCAAACGAACCGTCATACTGCGAGAATATTCCATTTTAAAAATTTGTTCAGGTGGCTCAAGATGCCACTTTAAGGACCAAGTTATAAAGGAAAAAATATCCTTTTGATCTCTAAATTTCCAAGTTGTTTTCTCGTCTCTAATCTTAAACTCCTAAAATGCCAGCCTTCCTTACCTGTTAATCACTTTATTACTTATGTTTTTCCCGAGAAGGTGTTTTCTCACGGTAACAAATGTTTTCGGAATTATAGATACAGTTAGAAGTGTTTCCCAATTAAATGAAAGAACATTTGTGTAAGTTTAATATTTAGTGTTTTCGCCCTCAATTATGCATTTATACCTTCTTGTATAATCCTTTAGGTGACAGTCAAAAGGTCTTCAACATTCTAACGAGGTGTCAAATTGTCGAGTGATTTTACCTAATGAAATGCGAACGTTCTTAGTCCTCAAGTACATTTCCTATGTTTTATTATAGTTATTTTTAAGTGCTGCTACTGCGTATTCGAAGTTTATCTCTAGTTTAGGAGACCACTACAGCTTTCTTTACATGAGAATTGATTTTTTGTTAAATGTTTCATAAATGTTATTTCCTCACCCTCAGAAACGTCTTTTGCAATTGCAAATAATTGGAAGTGTAAAGGAAGCACTTTGAAGTACAATTGAGGAAGGTGCTTATTTGGCAGTAATGAGAATAAGTAAGTTTATACGGATATCACTCCAGTAAAACAGTATTGATCTCTCCCTGAAGTGGGTGCTATAACCCGTAACTAGTTCACAATTGGCACTACCTTTTATCTATGAAGTCACGGCTAAGATGAATTAAAAAAAAAAAAAAAAAAAGTAAATAGACTCACCGGAAATGAAAAATTGTTAATCTCAACACGGAAAACCCAACAGTTCAGTTCCATGCTCTTGCAAATTTAGACCCATAATGAACAATAAATCTCCGTATATAACGATCCAAGTAATGTTTACGAATTGTATATCACATTACGGCTATGTATTTAGTTTCTCCTAACAACTTAATATATCTGACAATCAATACCTAAACTATTTTCTTATATTTATATTATTTTCATTTAAACAATTTATTGCCTCGGGATGATTTTATGGTAAATATGGATAATGATATCACACAAGCCGTCATTCTGTGAAAGAATTCCATTTATAACATTTCATCAGGAGGCATAGCATGCCATTTTAATGCTCTAGTTGTATAGATAAAAATAATATCCCTGTTGCCTCTAAATTTCCAATTTTTTTCAGGTCTGTGTTGGGATGAAACCCACCAGTGAATCGTTTTCATCTGACATAGTGCCTCATTTAGCCTTGTTAGTGATTTTTTTTCGAGACGGTGTTCTCATGGTAGTACATGTTACCTTAATTTTTTTGTATATACAATTGAAATCGTTTCCTAGCTAATTTATAGTGCATTTCTGAATGTTGTATATTTAGCAATTTGGCCCTAAATTATTCGATTTTTAGGCTCTGTCAATTACTAAATTCTTGAATTATTACTAGCGCGGTTGCTTTTACCGTAAAAAGCAACTTGACCATTTTTTTGTCTGGTTACCTCTGCAAATTAAGAAAGTCAATTTATCCTATACCTAACCTGAAAATCCAAACAATTTCCAGACGTCATTAATACAGTTCATTCAGTTATCAATCAGCATTTTTTGTAGCTGTGAAGCACTATATGTCTGCTGAGATGGGGAATGAAGTCAAAATGGTAATTAATTATATACCCCTTTATTGCAATAGTATCAATACTTTCTGGTATAATTTTTGGGTGTCAAAAGCTCAATATTCTTTTTAACAAAGTATCACAGTTTTGAGAGATTTCACCTGAGGAATTGCGGTTAATGGTGTAACATGGACTTTCATAATGTAATTTTTTTTCTCTTTAAATTTAAAGTGTTAATACTGCAGATAAAAAGGATTACACAGAAGTTTCTCTCTGTTCTCGGTGATCCCCACATCAATTCCAACTTATTGTGTTTAAACACCTCTTATGCCAGCTTTCTTTACATGTCAATTTAGTTGTATTTTTCTTATAGGTGAATTTCTCGCCCTAGATATATCTTCTGAGTTTTGGAAATAACTGGGTGTTTCGCAGTCATTTGTGGTAGTTGTATATTTTAGCATTTCGACCAAAAACAAGTTTATACAGGAATCACTCCAGTAAAACAGTATTTATCTACCCAAAAGCGGGTGCTATTACTTGCTGGTTATTGGAACTCATTTTTATCCTACAATTCACGGCAGAGGTGAAAAGAATGGTGTTGTTAATCGAAACACTGCAGACACAAGAGTTCTGGTCGACACTCCTGCCACATGATATTTAAAGTTCCATCATGATCAATGATTATTTATGAATTATATATCTCAGTACCTATATGTATTTAGTTTTTCCTTATATCTGATAATTAATAACTAAACAACACTCTTGTAAACGCTTTACTGGATTTCGGTGTGATTTTACCTTGGTAAACATGGATAATGATATACACGATCCGTCATACTGCGAAAGTATTCTATTTTTAAAAATTCTTCAGGCAGGCTAAACATGCCACTTTAAAGCCCGAGAAATACAGATAAAATACCCGTTTTACATCTAAATATCCAAATTGTTTTAATGCCTCTAATCATAAGAAACTCTTTGGCCTCGTCCCCTCAATTCCAGCCTTAATTATAATCTCTTTCATCATACGTACTACCACATTTAGTCTTTTTAGTGATTTTTTTTTTTTTTCAGAGTAGGCAGATTCTGACTATGACATGCTATCTAAATTTTAGATACAATTGAGAGCGTGTTACAGCTAAATAGAGTACATTTGTTGATAATGCATATTTAATGTTTTCGCCCTCAATTATGGGGTTGTTGGGATCACTCAACTATAAGTCGAATTATTCCTAACGCGGATGCTTTTACCGTAACAAAACGACCATTTTTTTGTCTAAACACCACTACTGTTGAAGAAAGTAACAAATGACCCTCTACCAAACGAAAAACTCCAAAGAAAAGGCGATATTAATGCAGCTCATTCAGTGTTCCTTCAACAAATACTTTTTCTAGCTCTCATGCACTAATGTCTACTGAGATATGAAATAAAAGTCATAAATCGTAATTAATTAGATATCTCGGTATTGCAGTAGTTTCTGTGCTATCTATAAATTTTTGGGTGAGTCAAAAGCTCATTAATATTCCTTCTAACGAAGTACGATAGTTTTGGGAGATTGTACATAAGGAATTGCGGCTAATGGCATAATGCGAACCATTTTTTTCTTTACATTGTCATAAGGTATTGCAGTAGTTTCTGTGCTATCTATAAATTTTTGGATGAGAGTCAAAAGCTCATTAATATTCCTTCTAACGAGGTACGATAGTTTTGGGAGATTGTACTTAAGGAATTGCGGCTAATGGCATAATACGAACAATTTTTTTTCTTTACATTGTCATAAGGTTCGATGTAATTTTTATTCGACCTGTCTCTCTTCCTTCCGTGACTTACATCAGTTCCAACTAATTGGTCTCAAACACATCATGTCAATCGATGTTTTGTTATATGTTCCTTAAATGGTAAATTCTCGTCCACAGAAATTTCATCATGTTGGAAATAACCGGGACTGTGTCGCAATGTCGAGTAATTTGTGGAAGTTGCATTTATAGCGATTTCGACAAAAATTTAGTTTATACATAAATCACTCTAGTAAAATAATTTCCAACCCCCTACAAAGCGGATGCTATCAACTATTGGCACTACCTTTTATCCGTGAAGTTCCGGCAGAGATGAAAAAAGAAAAAAAAAAAAGATCGGAAATTAAAACTTTCGTTAAACTCAGCACTTCAGACACAACAGTTCAGGTCGATGCCCTTGTAACATGAATTTAATAGACCTATCATGAACATTAAACCTGAGAATATGGAGCCAAAAATGTTTAAGAAATGTATATCTCAGTCCTGTTAGGTATACAGCTATTTTTAACATCTGATCAATTTTTTTTTTTTTAATTTATTGCCTGTTAATTTTCTTTTATATATATTGGAAATGATATCACGCGAACCGTCGTACTGCGGGAATACTCCATCCATAAAATTTGATCAGGTTGCTGAAGATGCCACACTAAAGACCAAGTTATAGAGGAAAAGATAATATCCGTTTCCTCTCTATATTTCCAAGTTGTTTCGCGTCTTTAATGAGACAAAATTCTTTGGGCTTAAACTTTCAAATATCCAGCCTTCTATGCCTTTTGATCTCTTCCATCTTGCGTTTTGCCCCATTTAGCATTGTTACTGATTTTTTTTTTTTTTTTGTCATTTTCTCACAGTAAGAAAAGTCTGAATGTTTCCCAGTAAATTTATTAACATTTGTCGAAGTACCATATTTAGTGTTTTCGGTCTCAATCATGCAGTTTTCAGGATGACTCAGGTGTCAAAGTTTTGAATTATTCCTAAAGCGGACTCATCAAAAAAAAAAAAAAAAAATACCATTTACGAGAATTTGTCTGGTTTCCACTGGATATGAAAAAGTCGCAAATGACCGTCTTCCTATCCTAAAAATCTAGTTTCCCGGACACAGTAAATTCAGTGCTACTTCAACCTGCATTTTATGTAGCGATTATGCAGTACATATGTACGTAGATGACGAAAAAAGTATAAATGGTAATTATATCTCTTTCCTTCTATAGTATTTACACCTCGTAGGAAGCTCTAGGTGAGAGCCAAAGGGTCATCGATATTCCTTCTCAAGAGGTATCAAATTGTCGAGAGATTGCGGCAAATCGTGTAAGACGAACTTTCATAGTCTGCAAGTGTGTAAAGGAATCAGTTTTAAGTACATTTGAGGAAGTTGCATATATTGACACAAAGTAAAATTATACGGATATCACTCCAGTAAAACAGTATTGAACTCTCCCCGAAGTGGATGCTATTAGACGGAACTAGTTCACAATTGGCACAACCCTTTGTCTGTGAAATCACGGTTAGCATATATATATATATATATATATATATATATATATATATATATATATATATATATATATATATATATATATATAGACTAATCGGAAATTAAAAATCAAGTTAATCTCAACACGGAAGACACAAGAGTTCAGTTCGATGCTCTTGGAAATTTAGACCCATAATGAACAATAAAACTACATATATGAGGAACCAAGTAACATTTACGAACTGTATATCTCAGTACGGCTAAATATTTAGGTTTTGCTAATAATATAATATATCTGACAACTAATACCTAAACAATTATACGTAAAATATTTTCATTTAAATGATTTATTGCCTATTGGGATGATTTTACCTTGGTAAAAATGGATAATGATATCACACGAGCCGTCATTCTACGATAATATTCCATTTATAAAAACTTTGTCAGGAGGCTTAAGATGCCACTTTAAAGCCCTAGTTGTAAAGATAAAAATAATTCCCGTTTAATCTCTCAATTTCCAAGTTCTCTCATTTCTGTGTTGAGATGAAACCCACCTGTGAATCGTTTTCATCTGACGTAGTGCCTCATCCAGCCACGTTAGTGATTCTTTTTCGAGACGGTGTTTTCTCACGGTAGCACGTGTTACCAAAAAATTATGTGTATAAATTGAAAGCGTTTCCCAGCTAATTTATAGTATCTTTGTGAAAGTTGTATGTTTACTGTCTAGGCCCTCCATTTTTCGGTCGCTCTACTCAGTCAAGTACAATATTTTTGAATTATTACTAGCGTGGTTTCTCTTACCGTAACAAAAAAATTCACCATTTTTTTTGTCTGGTAACCAAAAAAATTAAGAAAGTCATAAATTATCCTATACCTAACATAAACCTCGAAACAATCTCCAGACGTCATTAATATAGTTCCTTCAATCAGCATTTTTTGTAGCTCTCATGCACTATATGTCTACGGAGATGATGAATGTAATAATAAATGGTAATTAATTATATACATCTTTATTGCAATAGTATCTCGTATACATTTTTGGGCGTCAATATTCTTTTTACCGAGGTATCACAGTTTTGAGAGATTTCACCTGAGAAATTACTGTTAATGGTGTAACAAGAACTTCATAATGTGAAAACTTTTTTTTTTAAATTAAAGTGTTTCCACTGGAGATGAAAATGACTATTCATTCGAAGTTTCTCGCTGTTCTCGGTGATCCCCGCATCAATTTCAACTTATTCTTAAACACATCACATGCCAGCTCACTTTACATGTCAATCGATTTATTATTATAGTTTTCTTAAATGTGAATTTCTCGCCCCCAGAAATGTCTTCTGAGTTATAGAAATAACTGGGAGTGTTTCACAATCAACTTAGTCTATTTGTGGAAGTTGTATATTTAGCGATTTCGCCCAAAAATAAGTTTATACAGAAATCACACCAGTAAAATACCATTGAACTACCTCCATAACGGGTGCTATCAGTCGTAGCTAGTTCGTAAGCGGAACTACCTTTTAACCGAGAATTCACGGCCGAGATGAAAAAAATGCCGATAGACTCATCGGAAATTAAATATTCAGTTAATTTCAACACTGCAGAAACAACACCAGGTCGACGCTCCTTCAACCTGATTTTTTAGACCCATCGAGCAACAATACTGCATGTACGAGGAACCAAGTAATGTTTCTATATGTCAGTACGGATAGGTATATAGTTTTTCCCAACAGATACCTAAACAGTTATCTTATAAACAGTCTATTGCCTGTCGAAGATAATTTACTTTGATCTATCTAACTATTGCCAGACGCCTTAATCCCGTTCCGGGTGGCCACAAACAAATCGCCTCCACGTCGCCCTGTCCCCCCCCATTTCACTGCCCGTCTCCCAACTCACAGCCCCCTCTCTCATATACCTCTCCACCCCCTCCTTCAATCTCATCCTCGGCCTCCCCCTCCCTCCTCCCCCCTCCACCTCACTCACATACACTCTCTTCGTCAGTCTTTCACCCTCCATCCTCTCCACATGGCCAAACCACCTCAGTGTATTCCTCCTAACGCTTCCTATCACATCCACATCCACACCACAAAGCTCCTTTATATCCTCATTTGTCAGCCTGTCTTTCCATGTGACTCCACAGGCTCCTCTTAAATAACTCATTTCCACTGCTCTCAAGTAACTTTTTCACTTCAATGCTCACTTCCCTGTTTCTTATCACTGGTTTCAAGGAACCAGCAACCTTTCTTCCCTGCTGTACCCTTTCAAGCACTTCACCCCCCAAACTCATCACACTACCCAAGTACTTAAACGTACTTACATTTTCCAATTCCTCACCATCCAGCCTCGCTGTACATTCACTGACTTCACCTCTCTCAAAGACCATCACTTTACCCTACATTCACCTTTAGATTCCGTTTCTTACTCTCCCAAACTCATCCACCAAACCTTCCAGCTCTCCTTCGTCTTTACAACACAGTACTTAAAACTGATTCCTTTACACACTTGCAGACTATGAAAGTTCGTCTTACACGATTTGCCGCAATCTCTCGACAATTTGATACCTCCTGAGAAGGAATATCGATGACCCTTTGGCTCTCACCTAGAGCTTCCTACGAGGTGTAAATACTATAGAAGGAACGAGATATAATTACCATTTATACTTTTAATCGTCATCTACGTACATATATACTGCATAATCGCTACATAAAATGCAGGTTGAAGTAGCACTGAATTTACTGTGTCCGGGAAACTAGATTTTTAGGATAGGAAGACGGTCATTTGCGACTTTTTCATATCCAGTGGAAACCAGACAAATTCTCGTAAATGGTATTTTTTTTTTTTTTTTTTTTTTTAAAGATGAGTCCGCTTTAGGAATAATTCAAAACTTTGACACCTGAGTCATCCTGAAAACTGCATGATTGAGACCGAAAACACTAAATATGGTACTTCGACAAATGTTAATAAATTAACTGGGAAACACCCCTAATTGTTTCAAAATTCAGACTTTTCTTACTGTGAGAAAATGACAAAAAAAAAAAAATCAGTAACAATGCTAAATGGGGCAAAACGCAAGATGGAAGAGATCAAAAGGCATAGAAGGCTGGATATTTGAAAGTTTAAGCCCAAAGAATTTTGTCTCATTAAAGACGCGAAACAACTTGGAAATTTAGAGAGGAAACGGATATTATCTTTTCCTCTATAACTTGGTCTTTAGTGTGGCATCTTCAGCAACCTGATCAAATTTTATGGATGGAGTATTCCCGCAGTATGACGGTTCGCGTGATATCATTTTCAATATATATAAAAGAAAATTAACAGGCAATAAATTAAAAAAAAAAAATTGATCAGATGTTAAAAATAGCTGTATACCTAACCGGACTGAGATATACATTTCTTAAACATTTTTGGCTCCATATTCTCAGGTTTAATGTTCATGATAGGTCTATTAAATTCATGTTACAAGGGCATCGACCTGAACTGTTGTGTCTGAAGTGCTGAGTTTAACGAAAGTTTTAATTTCCGATCTTTTTTTTTTTTCTTTTTTCATCTCTGCCGGAACTTCACGGATAAAAGGTAGTGCCAATAGTTGATAGCATCCGCTTTGTAGGGGGTTGGAAATTATTTTACTAGAGTGATTTATGTATAAACTTAATTTTTGTCGAAATCGCTATAAATGCAACTTCCACAAATTACTCGACATTGCGACACAGTCCCGGTTATTTCCAACATGATGAAATTTCTGTGGACGAGAAATTAGCATTTAAGGAACATATAACAAAACATCGATTGACATGATGTGTTTGAGACCAATTAGTTGGAACTGATGTAAGTCACGGAAGGAAGAGAGACAGGTCGAATAAAAATTACATCGAACCTTATGACAATGTAAAGAAAAAAAATTGTTCGTATTATGCCATTAGCCGCAATTCCTTAAGTACAATCTCCCAAAACTATCGTACCTCGTTAGAAGGAATATTAATGAGCTTTTGACTCTCATCCAAAAATTTATAGATAGCACAGAAACTACTGCAATACCTTATGACAATGTAAAGAAAAAAATGGTTCGTATTATGCCATTAGCCGCAATTCCTTAAGTACAATCTCCCAAAACTATCGTACTTCGTTAGAAGGAATATTAATGAGCTTTTGACTCACCCAAAAATTTATAGATAGCACAGAAACTACTGCAATACCGAGATATCTAATTAATTACGATTTATGACTTTTATTTCATATCTCAGTAGACATTAGTGCATGACAGCTAGAAAAAGTATTTGTTGAAGGAACACTGAATGAGCTGCATTAATATCGCCTTTTCTTTGGAGTTTTTCGTTTGGTAGAGGGTCATTTGTTACTTTCTTCATCAGTAGTGGTGTTTAGACAAAAAAATGGTCGTTTTGTTACGGTAAAAGCATCCGCGTTAGGAATAATTCGACTTATAGTTGAGTGATCCCAACAACCCCATAATTGAGGGCGAAAACATTAAATATGCATTATCAACAAATGTACTCTATTTAGCTGTGACACGCTCTCAATTGTATCTAAAATTTAGATAGCATGTCATAGTCAGAAACTGCCTACTCTGAAAAAAAAAATCACTAAAAAGACTAAATGTGGTAGTACGTTTGATGAAAGAGATTATAATTAAGGCTGGAATTGAGGGGACGAGGCCAAAGAGTTTCTTATGATTAGAGGCATTAAAACAATTTGGATATTTAGATGTAAAACGGGTATTTTATCTGTATTTCTCGGGCTTTAAAGTGGCATGTTTAGCCTGCCTGAAGAATTTTTAAAAATAGAATACTTTCGCAGTATGACGGATCGTGTATATCATTATCCATGTTTACCAAGGTAAAATCACACCGAAATCCAGTAAAGCGTTTACAAGAGTGTTGTTTAGTTATTAATTATCAGATATAAGGAAAAACTAAATACATATAGGTACTGAGATATATAATTCATAAATCATCATTGATCATGATGGAACTATAAATATCATGTGGCAGGAGTGTCGACCAGAACTCTTGTGTCTGCAGTGTTTCGATTAACAACACCATTCTTTTCACCTCTGCCGTGAATTGTAGGATAAAAATGAGTTCCAATAACCAGCAAGTAACAGCACCCGCTTTTTGGGTAGATAAATACTGTTTTACTGGAGTGATTCCTGTATAAACTTGTTTTTGGTCGAAATGCTAAAATATACAACTACCACAAATGACTGCGAAACACCCAGTTATTTCCAAAACTCAGAAGATATATCTAGGGGCGAGAAATTCACCTATAAGAAAAATACAACTAAATTGACATGTAAAGAAAGCTGGCATGAGAGGTGTTTAAGAACAATAAGTTGGAATTGATGTGGGGATCACCGAGAACAGCGAGAAACTTCTGTGTAATCCTTTTTATCTGCAGTATTAACACTTTAAATTTAAAGAGAAAAAAAATTACATTATGAAAGTCCATGTTACACCATTAACCGCAATTCCTCAGGTGAAATCTCTCAAAACTGTGATACTTTGTTAAAAAGAATATTGAGCTTTTGACACCCAAAAATTATACCAGAAAGTATTGATACTATTGCAATAAAGGGGTATATAATTAATTACCATTTTGACTTCATTCCCCATCTCAGCAGACATATAGTGCTTCACAGCTACAAAAAATGCTGATTGATAACTGAATGAACTGTATTAATGACGTCTGGAAATTGTTTGGATTTTCAGGTTAGGTATAGGATAAATTGACTTTCTTAATTTGCAGAGGTAACCAGACAAAAAAATGGTCAAGTTGCTTTTTACGGTAAAAGCAACCGCGCTAGTAATAATTCAAGAATTTAGTAATTGACTGAGCCTAAAAATCGAATAATTTAGGGCCAAATTGCTAAATATACAACATTCAGAAATGTACTATAAATTAGCTAGGAAACGATTTCAATTGTATATACAAAAAAATTAAGGTAACATGTACTACCATGAGAACACCGTCTCGAAAAAAAAATCACTAACAAGGCTAAATGAGGCACTATGTCAGATGAAAACGATTCACTGGTGGGTTTCATCCCAACACAGACCTGAAAAAATTGGAAATTTAGAGGCAACAGGGATATTATTTTTATCTATACAACTAGAGCATTAAAATGGCATGCTATGCCTCCTGATGAAATGTTATAAATGGAATTCTTTCACAGAATGACGGCTTGTGTGATATCATTATCCATATTTACCATAAAATCATCCCGAGGCAATAAATTGTTTAAATGAAAATAATATAAGTATAAGAAAATAGTTTAGGTATTGATTGTCAGATATATTAAGTTGTTAGGAGAAACTAAATACATAGCCGTAATGTGATATACAATTCGTAAACATTACTTGGATCGTTATATACGGAGATTTATTGTTCATTATGGGTCTAAATTTGCAAGAGCATGGAACTGAACTGTTGTGTTTTCCGTGTTGAGATTAACAATTTTTCATTTCCGGTGAGTCTATTTACCTTTTTCTTTTTTTTTTTTTTAATTCATCTTAGCCGTGACTTCATAGATAAAAGGTAGTGCCAATTGTGAACTAGTTACGGGTGATAGCACCCACTTCAGGGAGAGATCAATACTGTTTTACTGGAGTGATATCCGTATAAACTTACTTATTCTCAAAACTGCGAAATAAGCACCTTCCTCAATTGTACTTCAAAGTGCTTCCTTTACACTTCCAATTATTTGCAATTGCAAAAGACGTTTCTGAGGGTGAGGAAATAACATTTATGAAACATTTAACAAGAAATCAATTGGCATGTAAAGAAAGCGGCACCTGAGGTGTTTAGGAACAATTAGTTTGAATTGATGTAGGGGTCTCCTAAACTAGAGAGAAACTTCGAATACGCAGTAGCAGCACTTAAAAATAACTATAATAAAACATAGGAAATGTACTTGAGGACTAAGAACGTTCGCATTTCATTAGGTAAAATCACTCGACAATTTGACACCTCGTTAGAATGTTGAAGACCTTTTGACTGTCACCTAAAGGATTATACGAGAAGGTATAAATGCATAATTGAGGGCGAAAACACTAAATATTAAACTTACACAAATGTTCTTTCATTTAATTGGGAAACACTTCCAACTGTATCTATAATTCCGAAAACATTTGTTACCGTGAGAAAACACCTTCTCGGGAAAAACATAAGTAATAAAGCGATTAACAGGTAAGGAAGGCTGGCATTTTAGGAGTTTAAGATTAGAGACGAGAAAACAACTTGGAAATTTAGAGATCAAAAGGATATTTTTTCCTTTATAACTTGGTCCTTAAAGTGGCATCTTGAGCCACCTGAACAAATTTTTAAAATGGAATATTCTCGCAGTATGACGGTTCGTTTGACATCATTTTCAATATATATCTAAGCAAATTAACTTCGAAAGACAATAAACTGTTTACAAGAAAATTGTTTAGGTACTGATCATAAGATATTAGGGAAAAACTATATACCTAAACCTACTGAGATATACAGTTCATAAACATTTCATGCTTCGTCATATTCGTAGCTTAAAAAAAAAATATGTTACATGGGCGTCGACCTGAACTTTAGTGTCTGAAGTGTTGAGATTAACTGTACTTTTAAATTCCGAGTTTTTTTTTTTTTTATATTATTATTTTGGTTTCTTCGCCGAGACCACGGATAAATATTAGTGCCAATAGCTGATAGCATCAGCTGTGGGGGTAGTTCAGAACTATTTCAAGAGTAATTTCTGTATAAACTTTAGGTCGAAATCTCGAAAAATGCAACATTCACAAGTTACTGGAAATTAATTGACACTTTCCCTGTTATTTAAAAAACAAAGCTGTCGAGAAATATACATTTAAAAAAATATATGATATAGATTGACACGTAAAGAGAGCGGGAATCTGTGGTATTTAAGAACATTAAGTTGGAATTGATGTGGGAGTCACCGAGACAAACAAGGAACTTCGAATGAGTATTCGTTTTATCTGCGAGAAGCAGTTAAAAACTACATCGGGCCTTATGCCTGAAAGTAAAAAAAAAAAAAAAAAAAAAAAACTACACATTGAATATTCGTGTTACACCATTAGCCGCAAATCCTATGGTATAAATCTCTCAAAACTGTGATACCTCGTTAGAATAAATACAGATGAGCTTTTGACTCTCCCTAAAATTTATGAGAAAGTATAACTACTATTTCAATTCCGAGGTATATAGTTAATTACTATTTATGACTTTATTCTTCATATCCATAGTCATATAATGCATGGTAACTAAAAAAAGAAATGCTAGTTGAAGGAGCACTGAATGAACTGTATTAAAGCCGCCTGGATAATGTTTGGATATTTACGTTAGGTAGAGGGTCATTTGTTACTTACCTCATTTGTAGTAGTAACTTCAGGCAAAACAATGGTCACGTTGATTTGTTACGGTAAAAGTATCCGCGCTCGTAATAATCCGACTATTATAGTTGTGCGATCTTAGAAACAGCATGAATGAGGGCGAAAACACTAAATATGCAAATTTCTCAATTGTACTCTAAATTAGCTGGGAAACGCTTCGAATTGTTCCTAAAATTTAGATAGCATTTGTTATTGTGAGAAAATACTGTCAAAAAAAAAAAAAATCACTTAAGCTAAATAAGCTAAGCGTAAGATGAAACTGATTCAGAGTTAAATAAGGCTGGCATTTGGGAGGTATAAGCCCAAAGAGTTTCCTAAAATTAGAGAAAAAAAAAAAACGGAAATTTAGAGATTAAACGGATATTTTTTTTTTTTTATAACTTTGGCATTAAAGTGGCATGTTAAGCCTCTCTGATCAAATTTTAAAAAGGGGATACTCTCGCAGTATGACGGTTCGCTTGTTTTACGAAGGTAATAATCACTCCGAAATCCAATAAATCGTTTACAAGAAAATTGTTTAGGTATTAATTATCAGATATAAAGAAAAATTAAATACATAACAGTACTGAGATGTAGAAACTATGCAGTTCAAGACGGGTCTAAAAAAATCATGTTGAAGGAGAGTCGAGCTGAAGTTGGATATTTAATTTCCGATGTGTCTGCATTTTTCTCATCTCTGCCGTAAATTCTCGGTTAAAAGATAGTGCCACTTACGAACTAGTTACGACTGATAGCACCCGTTATGGAGGTAGTTCAGTGTTATTTTACTGGAGTGATTTGTATAAACTTATTTTTGGTCGATTTCGCTAAATATACAACTTCCACAAATAGACTCAAAGTTGATTGCCAAACACTCCCAGTTATTTCCAAAATTCAGGACATTTCTGGGGGCGAGAAATTCACATTTAAGAAACATATAACAATAAATCGATTGACTTGTAAAGTGAGCTGGCATGTGATGTGTTTAACTTGGAATTGATGTGAGGATCAGCGAAAACAGCGCGAAACTTCGAATGAATTGTCCTTTATAACGGCAGTAGAAACACTTTTAATTAAAAAAAATGTTTCCACATTATGAAATTCGTGTTACACCATTAACTGCAATTGCTCAGGTGAAATCTCTCAAAACTGTGATACCTCGTTAAAAAGAATATTGATGAGCGTTTGACTCTCACCGAAAAATGTATACGAGAAAGTATTGATACCATTGCAATACAGGGGTACATAATTAATTACCATTAATGACTTCATTCCTCATCTCCGTAGACATGTATTGCATGAGAGCTACAAAAAATGCTGATTGAAGGAAAACTGAATGAACTGTATACGATAATTTGTGACTATTTTCATTTGTAGTGGTAACCACACACACAAAAGAAGGTCAACTGCGCTAGTAATAATTATAAAATATTGTACTTGACTGAGCCTAGACACCGAGAAATTGAGGGCCAAGACACTAAACATACAACTTTCAGCTGGGAAACTCTTTCAAATTTTAGGTAACATGTGCTACCGTGAGAAAACAGTCTCGATAAAGAGTCATTAACAAGGTAAATGAGGCACAACGTTAGAGGACAACGATTAACATGCGAATTTCATCACAACACAGACGTGAAAAAACTTGGAAATTGTGAAATAAAAAGGATATTATTTTTATCTATAACTAGAGCTTTAAAGTGGCATCTTAAGCCTCCTGACGAGATTTTATAAATGGAATACTATCTCAAAATGACGGCTCGTGTAATATCATTATCCATATTAAATAAGGTAAAATCATCCCAAAAGGCAATAAATCGTTTAAATAAAAATAGTTTAGGTATAAGAAAATTATTTGGGTATTGGTTGTCAAATATATTAGGAAGAACTAAATACCCGTACTGAGATATACAATTTGTAAACATTAGTTGGTTCCTCATATACGGAGTTTGATTGTTCATGATGGGTCTAAATTTGCAAGAGCATTGAACTGAACGGTTGTTTCTTCCGTGTTGAGATTAAATTATTAATTTTCAATGAGTCTATTGGCTTTTTTTTTTTTTTTTTTTTTAATTCATGCTAGCCGTGATTTCACGGTTGTGCCAATTGTGAACTAGTTACGGCTGATAGCATCCACTTCGGGGAGAGATCAATACTGTTTTACTGGAGTGGTATCCGTATAAACTAAATGCGTTTTTTGTAGCACCTCGTAAAGTCAAAGGGGTTTGAGATTCCGCTGTTGGAAAGTCAAACTCCTCACCGAGGAGTTTGCCTCTGCAGTGGTGCATACCCAAACTACCAATCAGCGTGTTGTGTAGCGGAATGTAGCCAGTTAGGGAGTTTAGCATGGTGTTTAATTCGCAATACCAGAAGATAACTTCATTTTTTATATTATAATGCATAACAAATAATCATGTTAATGACTATATGACAATAAGGAATTCTAACAATGTACACCCGAAAGCACTAATCTTTCCTCCCAAGCAGCCGGAGTCGCGGCCAGTGAGCGGCCAGGCGATCGAACACCCCACATCCACCGCCCCTCCCCCAACCCCAGTGTAACCGTTGTTGCATAGATGTGGAACGGCCAAAGCTGGTGGTGCTATAGTGTGTCATGATCGTTTTTATGAACAATCAGAACCAGTAGGGGTACGTTTATAAAGGCATTTAATGTGCAATACTGTACTGTTAACCACAACATAATAGAAAGGCACGAAACTGAAAGACCTGTAATGTATTATGTGTTATTGTCAATATACTTACATACTATGAATGTTCGTGTTACACCATTAACCTTAATTCCTCAGGTGAAATCTCTCAAAACCGTGATACCTCGTTAAAAAGAATATTGATGAGCTTTTGACTCTCAGCCAAAAATGTATACGAGAAAGTATTAATACTATTGCAATGTCAGGACTCCATATTATAAACACAGAGAAAGTATTCATATTGCAATACAGTGGTATATAATTAATTACCATTTATGACCCCATTCCTCATCTTCGTGGACATATAGTGCATGACAGCTTCAAAAATTGCTGAATGAAGGAAAACTGAATGAACTGTATTAATTAGAGCAGGAGATTGTTTTGATTTTTGTTAGGTATGGGATAATTTTTAACTTTCTTCATTTGTAGTGCTAACGAGACAAAAAAATGGTCAAGTTGTTTGTTGCGGTAAAAGCAACCGCGCTAGTAATAATTTAAAAATATTATACACGACTGAGCCTAAAAAACGAATAATTGAGGACGAAAACACTAAATAGACAACTTTTAAAATGTACTCTAAATTAGCTGGGAAACGCCTTTAGTTGTATTTACATAAAATTTAGGTAACATTTGATACCATGAGAGAACACTGGCTCGAGAAAGAATCACTAACAAAGCTAAATGAGGCACGACGTCAGATGAAAACGATTCACAGGTGGGTTTCATCCCAACAGACACGTGAAAATACTTGGAAATTTAGAGATAAAACGGATATTATTTTTATCCGTACAACTAGAGCTTTAAAGTTGCATGTTAAGCCTCTTGATGAAATTTTAAAAATAGAATACTTTCACAGAATGACGACTCGTGTGATATCATTATCCAAATTTACCAAGGTAAAATCACTCCGAGAGGCAATAAATCATTTAAATGGAAATAGTTTAGGTATTGATTGACAGATACAGGTATATTATATTATTAGAAAAAAAAAAAAAGAATACATAGCCGTACTGAGATATACAATTCGTAAACATTTCTTGGTTCCTCATATTCGGAGATTTATTGTTCATGAGGGGTCTAAAAAAATCATGTTGCAAGAGCATCGAACTAAACGGTTGTGTCTTCCGTGTTGAAATTAACAATTTTTTAATTTCCAATGAGTCTATTCGCTTTTTTTTTTTTTTTTTTTAATTCATCTTAGCCGTGACTTCACGGAAAAAAGGTGAACTAGTTACGGATGATAGCATACACTTCGGGGGGAGATCAATACTGTATAACTTAGTTTCGTCAAAATTGCTAAAGATGCATTTTCCTCAAATGTACTTGAAAATTATTCCTTTACACTTCCAATTATTTGCAAATCTCAGAAGACGTTTCTGAAGGTGAGGAAATAACATTTAGGAGACATTTAACAAGAAATCAATTGACATGTAAAGAGAGCGGCACCTGAGGTGTTTAGGAACAATAAGTTTGAATTGATGTAGGGGTCTCCTAAACAAGCGAGAAACTTCGAATGAGCATTAGTTTTTATATGCAGTAAAAGCACTTAAAAATAACATCGATCCATATGACTAAAGTAAAACATAAGAAAAACTACTTGTGGACTATTAAAGTTCGTGTTACACCATTAGCCGCAATTCCTTAGATAAAATCTCTCGACAATTTGATACCTAGAGCGAAGGAATGTTGATGACCTTTTGGCTCTCACGGAAAGGATTATACGAGAAGGTATAAATATTATAGCAGGAACGAGATGTAATTTATTACCATTTATACTTTTAATCGTCATCTCCGTAGACATATCCCCCCCCGTGGGCAGCCACCTTGTCGTGGTGGGGGGGCTTGCGTGCCCCTGTGATCCCACAAGCCTGCCCGTGGATGTAACGACATCTGGAAGGGTCTCCCATGCGGGTAGGGTTGTGGGTGAGGGGTCTGACTAAGCGCTGCCCGAAACGTAGGTTACCCGTATGGGTCATCGGTACATCGGTACACATATTGACCCTTGGGGATAAGAATATATCAGATATAATCAAAATAAAGTAACACAAGCATTAAAAGTGAACAAGTATTTTGATTCAAGTACTCTTCTTAGGCAGCAGTGCCCTGACTGAGCTCCATAGAGCCCATTTAAATTGGCATCATATTTTCACTGATAATAAAAGTGACTGTGGTTTTCCCTCAAATCAATAATTTCACACATTAAAACAAGTCTTTATGTGTCATTTTTACCATCACTCACTATTAGAAGTTCCATATGCAGCAATGTATAGACAATAACTTACTTATGTCCAGAGATTTTGGTAGAAGCAATGAAGTAGCTCTCCTTCCTTCCTTCATTTACTTGTTGTTTACAAAGTGAGTTAGAATATGAATCATCAGCTGAGAAAAGTTACATTTTCTTTACATCCTGCAACAAGAAGAACGTAAATTCTCTGGTAAACTTAGATAAAATTAGTTTCTAAAAAGTAAAATTTCCGCCCATTTAATTGGGCCCTATGCGTTCGTGGGTTAAGAACAATATGGTGGAATTGGTGTGGGGATCACAGATAAGAGAGAGAAACTTCGAATGAATATTTTTTTTTTATCTGCAGTAGAAACACTTTTAATTTTAAAAAAAAAATCCACATTTTGAAAGCTCTTGTTATGCCATTAACTGCCATTCCTCAGGTGAAATCTCTCAAAAGTGTCATACCTCGTTAAAAAGAATATTGATTAGTGTTTGACACCCAAAAATGTATACGAGAAAGTATTGATACCATTGCAATAGAGAGGAATCGAATTAATTAACATTAATGACTTCATTCCTCATCTCCGTTGACATATAATGCATGAGCTAAAAAAAATGATGGTTGATGGAAAACTGAATGAACTGTTAATGACGTCTGGAGATTGTTTGGATTTTTAAGGTAGGTTTAGAATATTTTGTGACTCTTCATTTGTTGTGGAAACTAGAGAAAAAAAATAAGTTGTTTGTTACGGTAGAAGGAACCGCGCTAGTAATAATTCAAAAATATTGTACTTAAATGAGCCTAAAAATCGATAAATTGGGGGCCAAGACACTAAATATACAACTTTCATAAATGAGCTGGGAAACGATTTCAATTGTATATACATAAAAATTTAGGCAACACCGTCTCGAAAAAGAATCACTAAAAAGGCTAAATGAGGCACGACGTCAGATGAAAACGATTCACAGGTGGGTTTCATCCCAACACAGACGTGAAAAAACTTGAAAATTGAGATAAAACGGATACTATTTTTATATGTAAAACTAGAGCTCTAAAGTGGCAACTTAAGCCTCCCGACGAGATTTTATACATGGAATAGTTTCATAGAATAACTGCTCGTGTGATATTATCCATATTTACCAAGGTAAAATCATACCTCGTTAAAAAGAATATTGATTAGTGTTTGACACCCAAAAATCTATACGAAAAAGTATTGATACCATTGCAATAGAGAGGAATCGAATTAATTAACATTAATGACTTCATTTCTCATCTCCGTTGACATATAATGCATGAGCTTTAAAAAAATGATGGTTGATGAAAAAAGTTTAGGTATAAGAAAATAGTTAAGGTATTGATTGTCAGATATATTATATTATTAGGTAAAAATAAAATACATAGCCGTACTGAGATATATAATTCGTAATCATTACTTGGTTCTTCATATACGAAGTTTCATTGTTCATGAGTCTAAATTTGCCAGAGCATCGAACTGATCGGTTATGTCTACCGTTTTGAGAAAAACTTGATTTTTAATTTCCGATGAGTCTATTGGCTTTTTTTTTTTTTTTTAATTCATGCTAGGCGTGACAGTTTGTGCCAATTGTGAACTAGTTACGGCTGAGAGCATCCACATCGGGGAGAGATCAATACTGTTCTACCGTATAAACTTACTTTTGGACAAAATTGCTAAATATGCAGCTTCCTCAGATGTACTTAAAACTGATTCTTTACACTTATAATTATTTGCATATCTCAAAAGACGTTTCTGAGGGTGAGGAAATAACATTTGAGAAAGATTTTACAAGAAATCAACCGGCATGTAAAGAGATCGGAACCTGAAGTGTATATGAAAAATAAGCTTGAATTGATGTAGGGGTCTCCTAAACATACGAGAAACTACAAACAAGTATTCTTTTCTATATGCAGTAGAAACAAAAATAACCGACTAGAGTAAAACATGAAAAAGTACTTGCAGACTATGAAAGATCGTGTTACACTTTAGCCGCAATTCCTTGGGTAAACTCTCTCGCAAATTGATACCTAGTGAGATAGAATGTTGATGACCTTTTAACTCTCACCTAACGGTTTATACAAGAATGTGTAAATACTATACCAGGAACGAGATGTAATTAATTACCATTTACACTTTTAATTGTCATCTCCGTACACATATACTGCATAATCGCTACAGAAAATGCAGGTTGATGGAACACTGAATTTATTATAATAATGTTACCTAGAGATTGGTTTTTCAGGTTAGGAAGACGGTCATTTGTGACTTTTTCGTATCCAGTGGTAACTTCAAATAGTCGTAAATAGTCAAGTATTTATTGTTGATAAAAGCGTCCGCTTTAGGAATAATTCAAAACTATGATAACTGATTCATGATGATTGAGGGCGAGATCACTAAGTATGGTACTTCGACAAATGTTCTTTAAATTTGCTGGGAAATACTCCCAATTGTACCAAAATTCAGATATTTCTTACGGTGAGCGAATGCCAAAAAATTTCAATAACTTGGCTAAATGAAGATAAAGTAAGACGAAAGCGATCAAAAGGAAAAAGCTGAAATTTTTTGAGTATAAGCCCTAAGAGTTTTGTCTCATTAGAGTCGTGAAAAGAACTAAAAACTGCTTGAATTAAGCCGAAAACACTAAATATGCTACAACCACAAATGTCTTTAAATTTGCTGGGAAACACTATTAATTCTATGTAAATACAGAAAATATTTCTAGAGGTGATAAAAAAAAAAAATGAGGCAAAACGTAAGATGAAAGCGATCAAAATGCAAATAAGACTGGAATTTTGGGAGTTTCAGCCCAAAGAGTTTTTTCTTTTTTCAGAGACGTGAAAACAAGGATATTTAGAGATCAAACGGATATTAAATGTTTTCCTCTATAACTCAGTCTTTAAGGTGGCACCTTGAGCCACCGAATCAAATTTTAAAAATGGAATATTCTCGCAGTATGACGGTTAGTGTCATACCCCTGGGGGAAGAGTTTTTTTTTTTTTCAAGAATACTCCCCTAGTATCCCTGCTTGTCGTAAAAGGCGACTAAAAGGATTGCCGGAGGGTTAGTGCCCCTTCCCGGAAAACAACTATCTAAGAAGACAAACAATAAGCCTCGGACAAAAACTGACCAAAAGATGACGACCAAGGACCGGACAAAGGACGTGGTAATCGGAACTTGGATTGTAAGGGAAGCGAATGATGAATTGAAAGAGAGATTGTCCAGGTGCTTGAGGGTGCGAAAGTTGATGAATGCGGAATAACTGAAACGAAATGGAGGTGAGTGTGAGAGAATGGGAGTATGGTTGGGGTATACGTGCAGGTGTAGGTGAGAATGAGAGGACAAAAGGAGTATGTATAGTTGTGAGTAAAAGATGGAAGGAGAGCATGAGAGTATGGATCAGCTGGGTCAAGGAATGTGTGGGTAAGATTGAAAGTTGGAATACAAACGTGGGCGATTGTGTGTGTGTATGCGCCAACGCAAGATCGTGCAAGCAGAAAGAAGAGTTCTGGACAAATGTGGAAGTGTGCATGGAAAAGTTTGGAAGGAGAGAGTGTTTTTGATCGGTGATATGAATGGTAAAGTAGGGAATGGGAAGGTGGATGGAATAGTTGGTGAGTGGGGTGTGCCTGCTGAGATAGATGAGAATGGCAGTGCGTTAGTGGATTTTTGTGCTGGAAGATTGGTGATAGCCAATACCCTTTTCAGGCACAAAATGATCCACAGGTATACATGGCGAGTGGGTGGTGAACTGAATGAAAGGAAGGGGGGGATTGATTATGTGTCTGTGGATGAAAGGATGCGAAAATTTGTAATGGATGCAAGAGCTTATACAGATTGGGGAAGTGGACTTTCTAACCACTACTTGGTGGTGGCCAGAATCAAGGTCCAATTAGGATGGAGAAATAGAAGAAGGGAAGGACGGGAAGAAGGAGTATTTGTAAGGAGAGTGGAAAGGTTAAATGAGAAAACGGCAGAGTATGAGAAATGGAAGAACGATTGGCCAAATATGAATTGGAGCAGATGGGGACGTGGAAGGTGTCTGCAGGATATCTACAGAAGAAATATGTGCAGCATGTGATGTGGTGTGTGGGATGGAGAGACGACGGAGGGGTGTGCAAGGAACAGCGTGGTGGAATTAAGAGATGAGACAGGCTGTGGCACAAAAGAAGAAAGCATACAATGAATGGATGAGAAATAGGGGGGTGGAAGAAGTTGAGAGGCGGAAGAGAGAGTTATATGTAAAAAGAAAGAGTTGAAAAGATTAGTAAGAAAAAGTAAGAAGAGAGCGAATGAGGAATTTGGAAGGAACTTGAGTGTAAAGATGTTCTGGAAAGAGGTGAAAAGAATAAGACAGGGTGGAAGTGAAGTTAGCAGGGGAGTTAAAGATAAAAATGGTAGACTACTAGTGGAGAAGGGAGAAAAAGTGAGCAGATGGAGAGAACACTTTAAGGAATTGTTGAACATAGAGGATGGAAGTAATGCGAGTATAAGTGGCTAGGGAATGGCTGGGAGAAGGAGGGAGGTGAGAAGACAGGAAGAAATCAGTAGGATAGAAGTTGTGGAAGCAATGAGAAAGTTAAATTGGGGAAAGCCCAGGAGAGTATGGTGAAATGCTGAAGTAAGGGGGAGAGATAGTATTATAATGGATGTGGAAAATGTGCAGATTGGCCTGGGAGGAAGATAGAGTTCCGGAGGATTGGAAATCAGGTATAATTATTCCCTTGTACAAAGGAAAAGGGGAAAAAGAAGTGTGTGGTAATCATAGGGGCATCTGTCTTCTTAGTATAATAGAAAAAGTGTATGTTATGATACTTATTGACAGAGTTAGAGAAAGAACAGAGGAATTAGTTGAAGAATAGGTAGGCTTTAGGAAGGGAAGAGGTTGTGTAGATCAGATATTCATTGTTAGTGGAAAAGTTTCTAGAGAAGGGAAAGAAGTTGTATGGTGCTTTCATGGATTTGGAGAAAGCATATGACAGGGTGGATAGACAAGGATTGTGGAAAGTATTAAGAATATATGGAGTAGATGGGAAGTTGTTGAATGCTGTGAAGAGTATGTATGATGGTGCTAAGGCTATAGTGCGTGTGGATGGTGAAATGAGTGAATTTTTCTCTTTGAAGGTTGGGTTGAAACAGGGATGTATCATGTCTTCATGGTTGTTCAATCTGTACATGGATGGGGTAATAAAAGAGTTACAAGAAAGGGTAGTGGATGTTGGAGTGGCCCTGGTGAGAGAGGGTAGTGTTTGGTGACTCCATGTACTGTTGTTTGCAGATGATACTGTGTTGTAAAGACGAAGGAGAGCTGGAAGGCTTGGTGGATGAGTTTGGGAGAGTAAGAAACGGAATCTAAAGGTGAATGTAGGGTAAAGTGATGGTCTTTGAGAGAGGTGAAGTCAGTGAATGTACAGCGAGGTTGGATGGTGAGGAATTGGAAAATGTAAGTACGTTTAAGTACTTGGGTAGTGTGATGAGTTTGGGGGAAGAAGTGCTTGAAAGGGTACAGCAGGGAAGAAAGGTTGCTGGTTCCTTGAAAGCAGTGATAAGAAACAGGGAAGTGAGCATTGAAGTGAAAAAGTTACTTGAGAGCAGTGGAAATGAGTTATTTAAGAGGAGCCTGTGGAGTCACATGGAGAGACAGGCTGACAAATGAGGATATAAAGGAGCTTTGTGGTGTGGATGTGGATGTGATAGGAAGCGTTAGGAGGAATACACTGAGGTGGTTTGGCCATGTGGAGAGGATGGAGGGTGAAAGACTGACGAAGAGAGTGTATGTGAGTGAGGTGGAGGGGGGAAGAGGGAGGGGGAGGCCGAGGATGAGATGGAAGGAGGGGGTGGAGAGGTATATGAGAGAGGGGGCTGTGAGTTGGGAGAGGGGCAGTGAAATGGGGGGGACAGGGCGACGTGGAGGCGATTTGTTTGTGGCCACCCGGAACGGGATTAAGGCGTCTGGCAATAGTTAGATAGATCAAAGTAAATTATCTTCGACAGGCAATAGACTGTTTATAAGATAACTGTTTAGGTATCTGTTGGGAAAAACTATATACCTAACCGTACTGAGATATAGAAACATTACTTGGTTCCTCGTACATGCAGTATTGTTGCTCGATGGGTCTAAAAAATCAGGTTGAAGGAGCGTCGACCTGGTGTTGTGTCTGCAGTGTTGAAATTAACTGGATATTTAATTTCCGATGAGTCTATCGGCATTTTTTTCATCTCGGCCGTGAATTCTCGGTTAAAAGGTAGTTCCGCTTACGAACTAGCTACGACTGATAGCACCCGTTATGGAGGTAGTTCAATGGTATTTTACTGGTGTGATTTCTGTATAAACTTATTTTTGGGCGAAATCGCTAAATATACAACTTCCACAAATAGACTAAGTTGATTGTGAAACACTCCCAGTTATTTCCATAACTCAGAAGACATTTCTGGGGGCGAGAAATTCACATTTAAGAAAACTATAATAATAAATCGATTGACATGTAAAGTGAGCTGGCATGTGATGTGTTTAAGAATAAGTTGAAATTGATGCGGGGATCACCGAGAACATCGAGAAACTTCGAATGAATAGTCATTTTCATCTCCAGTGGAAACACACAAAAAAAAAAAGTTTTCACATTATGAAGTTCTTGTTACACCATTAACAGTAATTTCTCAGGTGAAATCTCTCAAAACTGTGATACCTCGGTAAAAAGAATATTGACGCCCAAAAATGTATACGAGATACTATTGCAATAAAGATGTATATAATTAATTACCATTTATTATTACATTCATCATCTCCGTAGACATATAGTGCATGAGAGCTACAAAAAATGCTGATTGAAGGAACTATATTAATGACGTCTGGAGATTGTTTCGATGTTTACGTTAGGTATAGGATAATTTATGACTTTCTTAATTTTTTTGGTTACCAGACAAAAAAATGGTGAATTTTTTTGTTACGGTAAGAGAAACCACGCTAGTAATAATTCAAAAATATTGTACTTGACTGAGTAGAGCGACCGAAAAATGGAGGGCCTAGACAGTAAACATACAACTTTCACAAAGATACTATAAATTAGCTGGGAAACGCTTTCAATTTTATACACATAATTTTTTGGTAACACGTGCTACCGTGAGAAAACACCGTCTCGAAAAAGAATCACTAACGTGGCTGGATGAGGCACTACGTCAGATGAAAACGATTCACAGGTGGGTTTCATCTCAACACAGAAATGAGAGAACTTGGAAATTGAGAGATTAAACGGGTATTATTTTCATCTTTACAACTAGGGCTTTAAAGTGGCATCTTAAGCCTCCTGACAAAGTTTTTATAAATGGAATATTATCGTAGAATGACGGCTCGTGTGATATCATTATCCATTTTTACCAAGGTAAAATCATCCCAATAGGCAATAAATCATTTAAATGAAAATATTTTACGTATAATTGTTTAGGTATTAGTTGTCAGATATATTATATTATTAGCAAAACCTAAATATTTAGCCGTACTGAGATATACAGTTCGTAAATGTTACTTGGTTCCTCATATATGTAGTTTTATTGTTCATTATGGGTCTAAATTTGCAAGAGCATCGAACTGAACTCTTGTGTCTTCCGTGTTGAGATTAACTTGATTTTTAATTTCCGATTAGTCTATATATATATATATATATATATATATATATATATATATATATATATATATATATATATATATATATATATATATGTATGCTAACCGTGATTTCACAGACAAAGGGTTGTGCCAATTGTGAACTAGTTCCGTCTAATAGCATCCACTTCGGGGAGAGTTCAATACTGTTTTACTGGAGTGATATCCGTATAATTTTACTTTGTGTCAATATATGCAACTTCCTCAAATGTACTTAAAACTGATTCCTTTACACACTTGCAGACTATGAAAGTTCGTCTTACACGATTTGCCGCAATCTCTCGACAATTTGATACCTCCTGTGAAGGAATATCGATGACCCTTTGGCTCTCACCTAGAGCTTCCTACGAGGTGTAAATACTATAGAAGGAACGAGATATAATTACCATTTATACTTTTAATCGTCATCTACGTACATATATACTGCATAATCGCTACATAAAATGCAGGTTGAAGTAGCACTGAATTTACTGTGTCCGGGAAACTAGATTTTTAGGATAGGAAGACGGTCATTTGCGACTTTTTCATATCCAGTGGAAACCAGACAAATTCTCGTAAATGGTATTTTTTTTTTTTTTTAAGATGAGTCCGCTTTAGGAATAATTCAAAACTTTGACACCTGAGTCATCCTGAAAACTGCATGATTGAGACCGAAAACACTAAATATGGTACTTCGACAAATGTTAATAAATTTACTGGGAAACACCCCTAATTGTTTCAAAATTCAGACTTTTCTTACTGTGAGAAAATGACAAAAAAAAAAAAAATCAGTAACAATGCTAAATGGGGCAAAACGCAAGATGGAAGAGATCAAAAGGCATAGAAGGCTGGATATTTGAAAGTTTAAGCCCAAAGAATTTTGTCTCATTAAAGACGCGAAACAACTTGGAAATTTAGAGAGGAAACGGATATTATCTTTTCCTCTATAACTTGGTCTTTAGTGTGGCATCTTCAGCAACCTGATCAAATTTTATGGATGGAGTATTCCCGCAGTATGACGGTTCGCGTGATATCATTTTCAATATATATAAAAGAAAATTAACAGGCAATAAATTAAAAAAAAAAATTGATCAGATGTTAAAAATAGCTGTATACCTAACCGGACTGAGATATACATTTCTTAAACATTTTTGGCTCCATATTCTCAGGTTTAATGTTCATGATAGGTCTATTAAATTCATGTTACAAGGGCATCGACCTGAACTGTTGTGTCTGAAGTGCTGAGTTTAACGAAAGTTTTAATTTCCGATCTTTTTTTTTTTTTTTCTTTTTTCATCTCTGCCGGAACTTCACGGATAAAAGGTAGTGCCAATAGTTGATAGCATCCGCTTTGTAGGGGGTTGGAAATTATTTTACTAGAGTGATTTATGTATAAACTTAATTTTTGTCGAAATCGCTATAAATGCAACTTCCACAAATTACTCGACATTGCGACACAGTCCCGGTTATTTCCAACATGATGAAATTTCTGTGGACGAGAAATTAGCATTTAAGGAACATATAACAAAACATCGATTGACATGATGTGTTTGAGACCAATTAGTTGGAACTGATGTAAGTCACGGAAGGAAGAGAGACAGGTCGAATAAAAATTACATCGAACCTTATGACAATGTAAAGAAAAAAAATTGTTCGTATTATGCCATTAGCCGCAATTCCTTAAGTACAATCTCCCAAAACTATCGTACCTCGTTAGAAGGAATATTAATGAGCTTTTGACTCTCACCCAAAAATTTATAGATAGCACAGAAACTACTGCAATACCTTATGACAATGTAAAGAAAAAATGGTTCGTATTATGCCATTAGCCGCAATTCCTTAAGTACAATCTCCCAAAACTATCGTACTTCGTTAGAAGGAATATTAATGAGCTTTTGACTCACCCAAAAATTTATAGATAGCACAGAAACTACTGCAATACCGAGATATCTAATTAATTACGATTTATGACTTTTATTTCATATCTCAGTAGACATTAGTGCATGACAGCTAGAAAAAGTATTTGTTGAAGGAACACTGAATGAGCTGCATTAATATCGCCTTTTCTTTGGAGTTTTTCGTTTGGTAGAGGGTCATTTGTTACTTTCTTCATCAGTAGTGGTGTTTAGACAAAAAAATGGTCGTTTTGTTACGGTAAAAGCATCCGCGTTAGGAATAATTCGACTTATAGTTGAGTGATCCCAACAACCCCATAATTGAGGGCGAAAACATTAAATATGCATTATCAACAAATGTACTCTATTTAGCTGTGACACGCTCTCAATTGTATCTAAAATTTAGATAGCATGTCATAGTCAGAAACTGCCTACTCTGAAAAAAAAAAATCACTAAAAAGACTAAATGTGGTAGTACGTTTGATGAAAGAGATTATAATTAAGGCTGGAATTGAGGGGACGAGGCCAAAGAGTTTCTTATGATTAGAGGCATTAAAACAATTTGGATATTTAGATGTAAAACGGGTATTTTATCTGTATTCCTCGGGCTTTAAAGTGGCATGTTTAGCCTGCCTGAAGAATTTTTAAAAATAGAATACTTTCGCAGTATGACGGATCGTGTATATCATTATCCATGTTTACCAAGGTAAAATCACACCGAAATCCAGTAAAGCGTTTACAAGAGTGTTGTTTAGTTATTAATTATCAGATATAAGGAAAAACTAAATACATATAGGTACTGAGATATATAATTCATAAATCATCATTGATCATGATGGAACTATAAATATCATGTGGCAGGAGTGTCGACCAGAACTCTTGTGTCTGCAGTGTTTCGATTAACAACACCATTCTTTTCACCTCTGCCGAGAATTGTAGGATAAAAATGAGTTCCAATAACCAGCAAGTAACAGCACCCGCTTTTGGGTAGATAAATACTGTTTTACTGGAGTGATTCCTGTATAAACTTGTTTTTGGTCGAAATGCTAAAATATACAACTACCACAAATGACTGCGAAACACCCAGTTATTTCCAAAACTCAGAAGATATATCTAGGGGCGAGAAATTCACCTATAAGAAAAATATAACTAAATTGACATGTAAAGAAAGCTGGCATGAGAGGTGTTTAAGAACAATAAGTTGGAATTGATGTGGGGATCACCGAGAACAGCGAGAAACTTCTGTGTAATCCTTTTTATCTGCAGTATTAACACTTTAAATTTAAAGAGAAAAAAAATTACATTATGAAAGTCCATGTTACACCATTAACCGCAATTCCTCAGGTGAAATCTCTCAAAACTGTGATACTTTGTTAAAAAGAATATTGAGCTTTTGACACCCAAAAATTATACCAGAAAGTATTGATACTATTGCAATAAAGGGGTATATAATTAATTACCATTTTGACTTCATTCCCCATCTCAGCAGACATATAGTGCTTCACAGCTACAAAAAATGCTGATTGATAACTGAATGAACTGTATTAATGACGTCTGGAAATTGTTTGGATTTTCAGGTTAGGTATAGGATAAATTGACTTTCTTAATTTGCAGAGGTAACCAGACAAAAAAAGGTTCAAGTTGCTTTTTACGGTAAAAGCAACCGCGCTAGTAATAATTCAAGAATTTAGTAATTGACTGAGCCTAAAAATCGAATAATTTAGGGCCAAATTGCTAAATATACAACATTCAGAAATGTACTATAAATTAGCTAGGAAACGATTTCAATTGTATATACAAAAAAATTAAGGTAACATGTACTACCATGAGAACACCGTCTCGAAAAAAAAAATCACTAACAAGGCTAAATGAGGCACTATGTCAGATGAAAACGATTCACTGGTGGGTTTCATCCCAACACAGACCTGAAAAAAATTGGAAATTTAGAGGCAACAGGGATATTATTTTTATCTATACAACTAGAGCATTAAAATGGCATGCTATGCCTCCTGATGAAATGTTATAAATGGAATTCTTTCACAGAATGACGGCTTGTGTGATATCATTATCCATATTTACCATAAAATCATCCCGAGGCAATAAATTGTTTAAATGAAAATAATATAAGTATAAGAAAATAGTTTAGGTATTGATTGTCAGATATATTAAGTTGTTAGGAGAAACTAAATACATAGCCGTAATGTGATATACAATTCGTAAACATTACTTGGATCGTTATATACGGAGATTTATTGTTCATTATGGGTCTAAATTTGCAAGAGCATGGAACTGAACTGTTGTGTTTTCCGTGTTGAGATTAACAATTTTTCATTTCCGGTGAGTCTATTTACCTTTTTTTTTTTTCTCTTTTTTTTTTTTAATTCATCTTAGCCGTGACTTCATAGATAAAAGGTAGTGCCAATTGTGAACTAGTTACGGGTGATAGCACCCACTTCAGGGAGAGATCAATACTGTTTTACTGGAGTGATATCCGTATAAACTTACTTATTCTCAAAACTGCGAAATAAGCACCTTCCTCAATTGTACTTCAAAGTGCTTCCTTTACACTTCCAATTATTTGCAATTGCAAAAGACGTTTCTGAGGGTGAGGAAATAACATTTATGAAACATTTAACAAGAAATCAATTGGCATGTAAAGAAAGCGGCACCTGAGGTGTTTAGGAACAATTAGTTTGAATTGATGTAGGGGTCTCCTAAACTAGAGAGAAACTTCGAATACGCAGTAGCAGCACTTAAAAATAACTATAATAAAACATAGGAAATGTACTTGAGGACTAAGAACGTTCGCATTTCATTAGGTAAAATCACTCGACAATTTGACACCTCGTTAGAATGTTGAAGACCTTTTGACTGTCACCTAAAGGATTATACGAGAAGGTATAAATGCATAATTGAGGGCGAAAACACTAAATATTAAACTTACACAAATGTTCTTTCATTTAATTGGGAAACACTTCCAACTGTATCTATAATTCCGAAAACATTTGTTACCGTGAGAAAACACCTTCTCGGGAAAAACATAAGTAATAAAGCGATTAACAGGTAAGGAAGGCTGGCATTTTAGGAGTTTAAGATTAGAGACGAGAAAACAACTTGGAAATTTAGAGATCAAAAGGATATTTTTTCCTTTATAACTTGGTCCTTAAAGTGGCATCTTGAGCCACCTGAACAAATTTTTAAAATGGAATATTCTCGCAGTATGACGGTTCGTTTGACATCATTTTCAATATATATCTAAGCAAATTAACTTCGAAAGACAATAAACTGTTTACAAGAAAATTGTTTAGGTACTGATCATAAGATATTAGGGAAAAACTATATACCTAAACCTACTGAGATATACAGTTCATAAACATTTCATGCTTCGTCATATTCGTAGCTTAAAAAAAAATTATGTTACATGGGCGTCGACCTGAACTTTAGTGTCTGAAGTGTTGAGATTAACTGTACTTTTAAATTCCGAGTGTTTTTTTTTTTATTATTATTTTGGTTTCTTCGCCGAGACCACGGATAAATATTAGTGCCAATAGCTGATAGCATCAGCTGTGGGGGTAGTTCAGAACTATTTCAAGAGTAATTTCTGTATAAACTTTAGGTCGAAATCTCGAAAAATGCAACATTCACAAGTTACTGGAAATTAATTGACACTTTCCCTGTTATTTAAAAAACAAAGCTGTCGAGAAATATACATTTAAAAAAATATATGATATAGATTGACACGTAAAGAGAGCGGGAATCTGTGGTATTTAAGAACATTAAGTTGGAATTGATGTGGGAGTCACCGAGACAAACAAGGAACTTCGAATGAGTATTCGTTTTATCTGCGAGAAGCAGTTAAAAACTACATCGGGCCTTATGCCTGAAAGTATAAAAAAAAAAAAAAAAAAACTACACATTGAATATTCGTGTTACACCATTAGCCGCAAATCCTATGGTATAAATCTCTCAAAACTGTGATACCTCGTTAGAATAAATACAGATGAGCTTTTGACTCTCCCTAAAATTTATGAGAAAGTATAACTACTATTTCAATTCCGAGGTATATAGTTAATTACTATTTATGACTTTATTCTTCATATCCATAGTCATATAATGCATGGTAACTAAAAAAAGAAATGCTAGTTGAAGGAGCACTGAATGAACTGTATTAAAGCCGCCTGGATAATGTTTGGATATTTACGTTAGGTAGAGGGTCATTTGTTACTTACCTCATTTGTTACGGTAAAAGTATCCGCGCTCGTAATAATCCGACTATTATAGTTGTGCGATCTTAGAAACAGCATGAATGAGGGCGAAAACACTAAATATGCAAATTTCTCAATTGTACTCTAAATTAGCTGGGAAACGCTTCGAATTGTTCCTAAAATTTAGATAGCATTTGTTATTGTGAGAAAATACTGTCAAAAAAAAAAAAAATCACTTAAGCTAAATAAGCTAAGCGTAAGATGAAACTGATTCAGAGTTAAATAAGGCTGGCATTTGGGAGGTATAAGCCCAAAGAGTTTCCTAAAATTAGAGAAAAAAAAAAAAACGGAAATTTAGAGATTAAACGGATATTTTTTTTTTTATAACTTTGGCATTAAAGTGGCATGTTAAGCCTCTCTGATCAAATTTTAAAAAGGGGATACTCTCGCAGTATGACGGTTCGCTTGTTTTACGAAGGTAATAATCACTCCGAAATCCAATAAATCGTTTACAAGAAAATTGTTTAGGTATTAATTATCAGATATAAAGAAAAATTAAATACATAACAGTACTGAGATGTAGAAACTATGCAGTTCAAGACGGGTCTAAAAAAATCATGTTGAAGGAGAGTCGAGCTGAAGTTGGATATTTAATTTCCGATGTGTCTGCATTTTTCTCATCTCTGCCGTAAATTCTCGGTTAAAAGATAGTGCCACTTACGAACTAGTTACGACTGATAGCACCCGTTATGGAGGTAGTTCAGTGTTATTTTACTGGAGTGATTTGTATAAACTTATTTTTGGTCGATTTCGCTAAATATACAACTTCCACAAATAGACTCAAAGTTGATTGCCAAACACTCCCAGTTATTTCCAAAATTCAGGACATTTCTGGGGGCGAGAAATTCACATTTAAGAAACATATAACAATAAATCGATTGACTTGTAAAGTGAGCTGGCATGTGATGTGTTTAACTTGGAATTGATGTGAGGATCAGCGAAAACAGCGCGAAACTTCGAATGAATTGTCCTTTATAACGGCAGTAGAAACACTTTTAATTAAAAAAAAATGTTTCCACATTATGAAATTCGTGTTACACCATTAACTGCAATTGCTCAGGTGAAATCTCTCAAAACTGTGATACCTCGTTAAAAAGAATATTGATGAGCGTTTGACTCTCACCGAAAAATGTATACGAGAAAGTATTGATACCATTGCAATACAGGGGTACATAATTAATTACCATTAATGACTTCATTCCTCATCTCCGTAGACATGTATTGCATGAGAGCTACAAAAAATGCTGATTGAAGGAAAACTGAATGAACTGTATACGATAATTTGTGACTATTTTCATTTGTAGTGGTAACCACACACACAAAAGAAGGTCAACTGCGCTAGTAATAATTATAAAATATTGTACTTGACTGAGCCTAGACACCGAGAAATTGAGGGCCAAGACACTAAACATACAACTTTCAGCTGGGAAACTCTTTCAAATTTTAGGTAACATGTGCTACCGTGAGAAAACAGTCTCGATAAAGAGTCATTAACAAGGTAAATGAGGCACAACGTTAGAGGACAACGATTAACATGCGAATTTCATCACAACACAGACGTGAAAAAACTTGGAAATTGTGAAATAAAAAGGATATTATTTTTATCTATAACTAGAGCTTTAAAGTGGCATCTTAAGCCTCCTGACGAGATTTTATAAATGGAATACTATCTCAAAATGACGGCTCGTGTAATATCATTATCCATATTAAATAAGGTAAAATCATCCCAAAAGGCAATAAATCGTTTAAATAAAAATAGTTTAGGTATAAGAAAATTATTTGGGTATTGGTTGTCAAATATATTAGGAAGAACTAAATACCCGTACTGAGATATACAATTTGTAAACATTAGTTGGTTCCTCATATACGGAGTTTGATTGTTCATGATGGGTCTAAATTTGCAAGAGCATTGAACTGAACGGTTGTTTCTTCCGTGTTGAGATTAAATTATTAATTTTCAATGAGTCTATTGGCTTTTTTTTTTTTTTTAATTCATGCTAGCCGTGATTTCACGGTTGTGCCAATTGTGAACTAGTTACGGCTGATAGCATCCACTTCGGGGAGAGATCAATACTGTTTTACTGGAGTGGTATCCGTATAAACTAAATGCGTTTTTTGTAGCACCTCGTAAAGTCAAAGGGGTTTGAGATTCCGCTGTTGGAAAGTCAAACTCCTCACCGAGGAGTTTGCCTCTGCAGTGGTGCATACCCAAACTACCAATCAGCGTGTTGTGTAGCGGAATGTAGCCAGTTAGGGAGTTTAGCATGGTGTTTAATTCGCAATACCAGAAGATAACTTCATTTTTTATATTATAATGCATAACAAATAATCATGTTAATGACTATATGACAATAAGGAATTCTAACAATGTACACCCGAAAGCACTAATCTTTCCCCCAAGCAGCCGGAGTCGCGGCCAGTGAGCGGCCAGGCGATCGAACACCCCACATCCACCGCCCCTCCCCCAACCCCAGTGTAACCGTTGTTGCATAGATGTGGAACGGCCAAAGCTGGTGGTGCTATAGTGTGTCATGATCGTTTTTATGAACAATCAGAACCAGTAGGGGTACGTTTATAAAGGCATTTAATGTGCAATACTGTACTGTTAACCACAACATAATAGAAAGGCACGAAACTGAAAGACCTGTAATGTATTATGTGTTATTGTCAATATACTTACATACTATGAATGTTCGTGTTACACCATTAACCTTAATTCCTCAGGTGAAATCTCTCAAAACCGTGATACCTCGTTAAAAAGAATATTGATGAGCTTTTGACTCTCAGCCAAAAATGTATACGAGAAAGTATTAATACTATTGCAATGTCAGGACTCCATATTATAAACACAGAGAAAGTATTCATATTGCAATACAGTGGTATATAATTAATTACCATTTATGACCCCATTCCTCATCTTCGTGGACATATAGTGCATGACAGCTTCAAAAATTGCTGAATGAAGGAAAACTGAATGAACTGTATTAATTAGAGCAGGAGATTGTTTTGATTTTTGTTAGGTATGGGATAATTTTTAACTTTCTTCATTTGTAGTGCTAACGAGACAAAAAAATGGTCAAGTTGTTTGTTGCGGTAAAAGCAACCGCGCTAGTAATAATTAAAAAATATTATACATGACTGAGCCTAAAAAACGAATAATTGAGGACGAAAACACTAAATAGACAACTTTTAAAATGTACTCTAAATTAGCTGGGAAACGCCTTTAGTTGTATTTACATAAAATTTAGGTAACATTTGATACCATGAGAGAACACTGGCTCGAGAAAGAATCACTAACAAAGCTAAATGAGGCACGACGTCAGATGAAAACGATTCACAGGTGGGTTTCATCCCAACAGACACGTGAAAATACTTGGAAATTTAGAGATAAAACGGATATTATTTTTATCCGTACAACTAGAGCTTTAAAGTTGCATGTTAAGCCTCTTGATGAAATTTTAAAAATAGAATACTTTCACAGAATGACGACTCGTGTGATATCATTATCCAAATTTACCAAGGTAAAATCACTCCGAGAGGCAATAAATCATTTAAATGGAAATAGTTTAGGTATTGATTGACAGATACAGGTATATTATATTATTAGAAAAAAAAAAGAATACATAGCCGTACTGAGATATACAATTCGTAAACATTTCTTGGTTCCTCATATTCGGAGATTTATTGTTCATGAGGGGTCTAAAAAAATCATGTTGCAAGAGCATCGAACTAAACGGTTGTGTCTTCCGTGTTGAAATTAACAATTTTTTAATTTCCAATGAGTCTATTCGCTTTTTTTTTTTTTTTTTTTTAATTCATCTTAGCCGTGACTTCACGGAAAAAAGGTGAACTAGTTACGGATGATAGCATACACTTCGGGGGGAGATCAATACTGTATAACTTAGTTTCGTCAAAATTGCTAAAGATGCATTTTCCTCAAATGTACTTGAAAATTATTCCTTTACACTTCCAATTATTTGCAAATCTCAGAAGACGTTTCTGAAGGTGAGGAAATAACATTTAGGAGACATTTAACAAGAAATCAATTGACATGTAAAGAGAGCGGCACCTGAGGTGTTTAGGAACAATAAGTTTGAATTGATGTAGGGGTCTCCTAAACAAGCGAGAAACTTCGAATGAGCATTAGTTTTTATATGCAGTAAAAGCACTTAAAAATAACATCGATCCATATGACTAAAGTAAAACATAAGAAAAACTACTTGTGGACTATTAAAGTTCGTGTTACACCATTAGCCGCAATTCCTTAGATAAAATCTCTCGACAATTTGATACCTAGAGCGAAGGAATGTTGATGACCTTTTGGCTCTCACGGAAAGGATTATACGAGAAGGTATAAATATTATAGCAGGAACGAGATGTAATTTATTACCATTTATACTTTTAATCGTCATCTCCGTAGACATATCCCCCCCCGTGGGCAGCCACCTTGTCGTGATGGGGGGGCTTGCGTGCCCCTGTGATCCCACAAGCCTGCCCGTGGATGTAACGACATCTGGAAGGGTCTCCCATGCGGGTAGGGTTGTGGGTGAGGGGTCTGACTAAGCGCTGCCCGAAACGTAGGTTACCCGTATGGGTCATCGGTACATCGGTACACATATTGACCCTTGGGGATAAGAATATATCAGATATAATCAAAATAAAGTAACACAAGCATTAAAAGTGAACAAGTATTTTGATTCAAGTACTCTTCTTAGGCAGCAGTGCCCTGACTGAGCTCCATAGAGCCCATTTAAATTGGCATCATATTTTCACTGATAATAAAAGTGACTGTGGTTTTCCCTCAAATCAATAATTTCACACATTAAAACAAGTCTTTATGTGTCATTTTTACCATCACTCACTATTAGAAGTTCCATATGCAGCAATGTATAGACAATAACTTACTTATGTCCAGAGATTTTGGTAGAAGCAATGAAGTAGCTCTCCTTCCTTCCTTCATTTACTTGTTGTTTACAAAGTGAGTTAGAATATGAATCATCAGCTGAGAAAAGTTACATTTTCTTTACATCCTGCAACAAGAAGAACGTAAATTCTCTGGTAAACTTAGATAAAATTAGTTTCTAAAAAGTAAAATTTCCGCCCATTTAATTGGGCCCTATGCGTTCGTGGGTTAAGAACAATATGGTGGAATTGGTGTGGGGATCACAGATAAGAGAGAGAAACTTCGAATGAATATTTTTTTTTTATCTGCAGTAGAAACACTTTTAATTAAAAAAAAAAAAATCCACATTTTGAAAGCTCTTGTTATGCCATTAACTGCCATTCCTCAGGTGAAATCTCTCAAAAGTGTCATACCTCGTTAAAAAGAATATTGATTAGTGTTTGACACCCAAAAATGTATACGAGAAAGTATTGATACCATTGCAATAGAGAGGAATCGAATTAATTAACATTAATGACTTCATTCCTCATCTCCGTTGACATATAATGCATGAGCTAAAAAAAATGATGGTTGATGGAAAACTGAATGAACTGTTAATGACGTCTGGAGATTGTTTGGATTTTTAAGGTAGGTTTAGAATATTTTGTGACTCTTCATTTGTTGTGGAAACTAGAGAAAAAAATTAAGTTGTTTGTTACGGTAGAAGGAACCGCGCTAGTAATAATTCAAAAATATTGTACTTAAATGAGCCTAAAAATCGATAAATTGGGGGCCAAGACACTAAATATACAACTTTCATAAATGAGCTGGGAAACGATTTCAATTGTATATACATAAAAATTTAGGCAACACCGTCTCGAAAAAGAATCACTAAAAAGGCTAAATGAGGCACGACGTCAGATGAAAACGATTCACAGGTGGGTTTCATCCCAACACAGACGTGAAAAAACTTGAAAATTGAGATAAAACGGATACTATTTTTATATGTAAAACTAGAGCTCTAAAGTGGCAACTTAAGCCTCCCGACGAGATTTTATACATGGAATAGTTTCATAGAATAACTGCTCGTGTGATATTATCCATATTTACCAAGGTAAAATCATACCTCGTTAAAAAGAATATTGATTAGTTTGACACCCAAAAATCTATACGAAAAAGTATTGATACCATTGCAATAGAGAGGAATCGAATTAATTAACATTAATGACTTCATTTCTCATCTCCGTTGACATATAATGCATGAGCTAAAAAAAATGATGGTTGATGAAAAAAGTTTAGGTATAAGAAAATAGTTAAGGTATTGATTGTCAGATATATTATATTATTAGGTAAAAATAAAATACATAGCCGTACTGAGATATATAATTCGTAATCATTACTTGGTTCTTCATATACGAAGTTTCATTGTTCATGAGTCTAAATTTGCCAGAGCATCGAACTGATCGGTTATGTCTACCGTTTTGAGAAAAACTTGATTTTTAATTTCCGATGAGTCTATTGGCTTTTTTTTTTTTTTTTAATTCATGCTAGGCGTGACAGTTTGTGCCAATTGTGAACTAGTTACGGCTGAGAGCATCCACATCGGGGAGAGATCAATACTGTTCTACCGTATAAACTTACTTTTGGACAAAATTGCTAAATATGCAGCTTCCTCAGATGTACTTAAAACTGATTCTTTACACTTATAATTATTTGCATATCTCAAAAGACGTTTCTGAGGGTGAGGAAATAACATTTGAGAAAGATTTTACAAGAAATCAACCGGCATGTAAAGAGATCGGAACCTGAAGTGTATATGAAAAATAAGCTTGAATTGATGTAGGGGTCTCCTAAACATACGAGAAACTACAAACAAGTATTCTTTTCTATATGCAGTAGAAACAAAAATAACCGACTAGAGTAAAACATGAAAAAGTACTTGCAGACTATGAAAGATCGTGTTACACTTTAGCCGCAATTCCTTGGGTAAACTCTCTCGCAAATTGATACCTAGTGAGATAGAATGTTGATGACCTTTTAACTCTCACCTAACGGTTTATACAAGAATGTGTAAATACTATACCAGGAACGAGATGTAATTAATTACCATTTACACTTTTAATTGTCATCTCCGTACACATATACTGCATAATCGCTACAGAAAATGCAGGTTGATGGAACACTGAATTTATTATAATAATGTTACCTAGAGATTGGTTTTTCAGGTTAGGAAGACGGTCATTTGTGACTTTTTCGTATCCAGTGGTAACTTCAAATAGTCGTAAATAGTCAAGTATTTATTGTTGATAAAAGCGTCCGCTTTAGGAATAATTCAAAACTATGATAACTGATTCATGATGATTGAGGGCGAGATCACTAAGTATGGTACTTCGACAAATGTTCTTTAAATTTGCTGGGAAATACTCCCAATTGTACCAAAATTCAGATATTTCTTACGGTGAGCGAATGGCAAAAAAAATTTCAATAACTTGGCTAAATGAAGATAAAGTAAGACGAAAGCGATCAAAAGGAAAAAGCTGAAATTTTTTGAGTATAAGCCCTAAGAGTTTTGTCTCATTAGAGTCGTGAAAAGAACTAAAAACTGCTTGAATTAAGCCGAAAACACTAAATATGCTACAACCACAAATGTCTTTAAATTTGCTGGGAAACACTATTAATTCTATGTAAATACAGAAAATATTTCTAGAGGTGATAAAAAAAAAAAAAATGAGGCAAAACGTAAGATGAAAGCGATCAAAATGCAAATAAGACTGGAATTTTGGGAGTTTCAGCCCAAAGAGTTTTTTCTTTTTTCAGAGACGTGAAAACAAGGATATTTAGAGATCAAACGGATATTAAATGTTTTCCTCTATAACTCAGTCTTTAAGGTGGCACCTTGAGCCACCGAATCAAATTTTAAAAATGGAATATTCTCGCAGTATGACGGTTAGTGTCATACCCCTGGGGGAAGAGTTTTCAAGAATACTCCCCTAGTATCCCTGCTTGTCGTAAAAGGCGACTAAAAGGATTGCCGGAGGGTTAGTGCCCCTTCCCGGAAAACAACTATCTAAGAAGACAAACAATAAGCCTCGGACAAAAACTGACCAAAAGATGACGACCAAGGACCGGACAAAGGACGTGGTAATCGGAACTTGGATTGTAAGGGAAGCGAATGATGAATTGAAAGAGAGATTGTCCAGGTGCTTGAGGGTGCGAAAGTTGATGAATGCGGAATAACTGAAACGAAATGGAGGTGAGTGTGAGAGAATGGGAGTATGGTTGGGGTATACGTGCAGGTGTAGGTGAGAATGAGAGGACAAAAGGAGTATGTATAGTTGTGAGTAAAAGATGGAAGGAGAGCATGAGAGTATGGATCAGCTGGGTCAAGGAATGTGTGGGTAAGATTGAAAGTTGGAATACAAACGTGGGCGATTGTGTGTGTGTATGCGCCAACGCAAGATCGTGCAAGCAGAAAGAAGAGTTCTGGACAAATGTGGAAGTGTGCATGGAAAAGTTTGGAAGGAGAGAGTGTTTTTGATCGGTGATATGAATGGTAAAGTAGGGAATGGGAAGGTGGATGGAATAGTTGGTGAGTGGGGTGTGCCTGCTGAGATAGATGAGAATGGCAGTGCGTTAGTGGATTTTTGTGCTGGAAGATTGGTGATAGCCAATACCCTTTTCAGGCACAAAATGATCCACAGGTATACATGGCGAGTGGGTGGTGAACTGAATGAAAGGAAGGGGGTGATTGATTATGTGTCTGTGGATGAAAGGATGCGAAAATTTGTAATGGATGCAAGAGCTTATACAGATTGGGGAAGTGGACTTTCTAACCACTACTTGGTGGTGGCCAGAATCAAGGTCCAATTAGGATGGAGAAATAGAAGAAGGGAAGGACGGGAAGAAGGAGTATTTGTAAGGAGAGTGGAAAGGTTAAATGAGAAAACGGCAGAGTATGAGAAATGGAAGAACGATTGGCCAAATATGAATTGGAGCAGATGGGGGACGTGGAAGGTGTCTGCAGGATATCTACAGAAGAAATATGTGCAGCATGTGATGTGGTGTGTGGGATGGAGAGACGACGGAGGGGTGTATGCAAGGAACAGCGTGGTGGAATTAAGAGATGAGACAGGCTGTGGCACAAAAGAAGAAAGCATACAATGAATGGATGAGAAATAGGGGGGTGGAAGAAGTTGAGAGGCGGAAGAGAGAGTTATATGTAAAAAGAAAGAGTTGAAAAGATTAGTAAGAAAAAGTAAGAAGAGAGCGAATGAGGAATTTGGAAGGAACTTGAGTGTAAAGATGTTCTGGAAAGAGGTGAAAAGAATAAGACAGGGTGGAAGTGAAGTTAGCAGGGGAGTTAAAGATAAAAATGGTAGACTACTAGTGGAGAAGGGAGAAAAAGTGAGCAGATGGAGAGAACACTTTAAGGAATTGTTGAACATAGAGGATGGAAGTAATGCGAGTATAAGTGGCTAGGGAATGGCTGGGAGAAGGAGGGAGGTGAGAAGACAGGAAGAAATCAGTAGGATAGAAGTTGTGGAAGCAATGAGAAAGTTAAATTGGGGAAAGCCCAGGAGAGTGTGGTGAAATGCTGAAGTAAGGGGGAGAGATAGTATTATAATGGATGTGGAAAATGTGCAGATTGGCCTGGGAGGAAGATAGAGTTCCGGAGGATTGGAAATCAGGTATAATTATTCCCTTGTACAAAGGAAAAGGGGAAAAAGAAGTGTGTGGTAATCATAGGGGCATCTGTCTTCTTAGTATAATAGAAAAAGTGTATGTTATGATACTTATTGACAGAGTTAGAGAAAGAACAGAGGAATTAGTTGAAGAATAGGTAGGCTTTAGGAAGGGAAGAGGTTGTGTAGATCAGATATTCATTGTTAGTGGAAAAGTTTCTAGAGAAGGGAAAGAAGTTGTATGGTGCTTTCATGGATTTGGAGAAAGCATATGACAGGGTGGATAGACAAGGATTGTGGAAAGTATTAAGAATATATGGAGTAGATGGGAAGTTGTTGAATGCTGTGAAGAGTATGTATGATGGTGCTAAGGCTATAGTGCGTGTGGATGGTGAAATGAGTGAATTTTTCTCTTTGAAGGTTGGGTTGAAACAGGGATGTATCATGTCTTCATGGTTGTTCAATCTGTACATGGATGGGGTAATAAAAGAGTTACAAGAAAGGGTAGTGGATGTTGGAGTGGCCCTGGTGAGAGAGGGTAGTGTTTGGTGACTCCATGTACTGTTGTTTGCAGATGATACTGTGTTGTAAAGACGAAGGAGAGCTGGAAGGCTTGGTGGATGAGTTTGGGAGAGTAAGAAACGGAATCTAAAGGTGAATGTAGGGTAAAGTGATGGTCTTTGAGAGAGGTGAAGTCAGTGAATGTACAGCGAGGTTGGATGGTGAGGAATTGGAAAATGTAAGTACGTTTAAGTACTTGGGTAGTGTGATGAGTTTGGGGGAAGAAGTGCTTGAAAGGGTACAGCAGGGAAGAAAGGTTGCTGGTTCCTTGAAAGCAGTGATAAGAAACAGGGAAGTGAGCATTGAAGTGAAAAAGTTACTTGAGAGCAGTGGAAATGAGTTATTTAAGAGGAGCCTGTGGAGTCACATGGAGAGACAGGCTGACAAATGAGGATATAAAGGAGCTTTGTGGTGTGGATGTGGATGTGATAGGAAGCGTTAGGAGGAATACACTGAGGTGGTTTGGCCATGTGGAGAGGATGGAGGGTGAAAGACTGACGAAGAGAGTGTATGTGAGTGAGGTGGAGGGGGGAAGAGGGAGGGGGAGGCCGAGGATGAGATGGAAGGAGGGGGTGGAGAGGTATATGAGAGAGGGGGCTGTGAGTTGGGAGAGGGGCAGTGAAATGGGGGGGACAGGGCGACGTGGAGGCGATTTGTTTGTGGCCACCCGGAACGGGATTAAGGCGTCTGGCAATAGTTAGATAGATCAAAGTAAATTATCTTCGACAGGCAATAGACTGTTTATAAGATAACTGTTTAGGTATCTGTTGGGAAAAACTATATACCTAACCGTACTGAGATATAGAAACATTACTTGGTTCCTCGTACATGCAGTATTGTTGCTCGATGGGTCTAAAAAATCAGGTTGAAGGAGCGTCGACCTGGTGTTGTGTCTGCAGTGTTGAAATTAACTGGATATTTAATTTCCGATGAGTCTATCGGCATTTTTTTCATCTCGGCCGTGAATTCTCGGTTAAAAGGTAGTTCCGCTTACGAACTAGCTACGACTGATAGCACCCGTTATGGAGGTAGTTCAATGGTATTTTACTGGTGTGATTTCTGTATAAACTTATTTTTGGGCGAAATCGCTAAATATACAACTTCCACAAATAGACTAAGTTGATTGTGAAACACTCCCAGTTATTTCCATAACTCAGAAGACATTTCTGGGGGCGAGAAATTCACATTTAAGAAAACTATAATAATAAATCGATTGACATGTAAAGTGAGCTGGCATGTGATGTGTTTAAGAATAAGTTGAAATTGATGCGGGGATCACCGAGAACATCGAGAAACTTCGAATGAATAGTCATTTTCATCTCCAGTGGAAACACTTTAACTAAAAAAAAAAAAAGTTTTCACATTATGAAGTTCTTGTTACACCATTAACAGTAATTTCTCAGGTGAAATCTCTCAAAACTGTGATACCTCGGTAAAAAGAATATTGACGCCCAAAAATGTATACGAGATACTATTGCAATAAAGATGTATATAATTAATTACCATTTATTATTACATTCATCATCTCCGTAGACATATAGTGCATGAGAGCTACAAAAAATGCTGATTGAAGGAACTATATTAATGACGTCTGGAGATTGTTTCGATGTTTACGTTAGGTATAGGATAATTTATGACTTTCTTAATTTTTTTGGTTACCAGACAAAAAAATGGTGAATTTTTGTTACGGTAAGAGAAACCACGCTAGTAATAATTCAAAAATATTGTACTTGACTGAGTAGAGCGACCGAAAAATGGAGGGCCTAGACAGTAAACATACAACTTTCACAAAGATACTATAAATTAGCTGGGAAACGCTTTCAATTTTATACACATAATTTTTTGGTAACACGTGCTACCGTGAGAAAACACCGTCTCGAAAAGAATCACTAACGTGGCTGGATGAGGCACTACGTCAGATGAAAACGATTCACAGGTGGGTTTCATCTCAACACAGAAATGAGAGAACTTGGAAATTGAGAGATTAAACGGGTATTATTTTCATCTTTACAACTAGGGCTTTAAAGTGGCATCTTAAGCCTCCTGACAAAGTTTTTATAAATGGAATATTATCGTAGAATGACGGCTCGTGTGATATCATTATCCATTTTTACCAAGGTAAAATCATCCCAATAGGCAATAAATCATTTAAATGAAAATATTTTACGTATAATTGTTTAGGTATTAGTTGTCAGATATATTATATTATTAGCAAAACCTAAATATTTAGCCGTACTGAGATATACAGTTCGTAAATGTTACTTGGTTCCTCATATATGTAGTTTTATTGTTCATTATGGGTCTAAATTTGCAAGAGCATCGAACTGAACTCTTGTGTCTTCCGTGTTGAGATTAACTTGATTTTTAATTTCCGATTAGTCTATATATATATATATATATATATATATATATATATATATATATATATATATATATATATATATATATATATATATATATATATATGTATGCTAACCGTGATTTCACAGACAAAGGGTTGTGCCAATTGTGAACTAGTTCCGTCTAATAGCATCCACTTCGGGGAGAGTTCAATACTGTTTTACTGGAGTGATATCCGTATAATTTTACTTTGTGTCAATATATGCAACTTCCTCAAATGTACTTAAAACTGATTCCTTTACACACTTGCAGACTATGAAAGTTCGTCTTACACGATTTGCCGCAATCTCTCGACAATTTGATACCTCCTGAGAAGGAATATCGATGACCCTTTGGCTCTCACCTAGAGCTTCCTACGAGGTGTAAATACTATAGAAGGAACGAGATATAATTACCATTTATACTTTTAATCGTCATCTACGTACATATATACTGCATAATCGCTACATAAAATGCAGGTTGAAGTAGCACTGAATTTACTGTGTCCGGGAAACTAGATTTTTAGGATAGGAAGACGGTCATTTGCGACTTTTTCATATCCAGTGGAAACCAGACAAATTCTCGTAAATGGTATTTTTTTTTTTTTAAAGATGAGTCCGCTTTAGGAATAATTCAAAACTTTGACACCTGAGTCATCCTGAAAACTGCATGATTGAGACCGAAAACACTAAATATGGTACTTCGACAAATGTTAATAAATTTACTGGGAAACACCCCTAATTGTTTCAAAATTCAGACTTTTCTTACTGTGAGAAAATGACAAAAAAAAAAAAAAATCAGTAACAATGCTAAATGGGGCAAAACGCAAGATGGAAGAGATCAAAAGGCATAGAAGGCTGGATATTTGAAAGTTTAAGCCCAAAGAATTTTGTCTCATTAAAGACGCGAAACAACTTGGAAATTTAGAGAGGAAACGGATATTATCTTTTCCTCTATAACTTGGTCTTTAGTGTGGCATCTTCAGCAACCTGATCAAATTTTATGGATGGAGTATTCCCGCAGTATGACGGTTCGCGTGATATCATTTTCAATATATATAAAAGAAAATTAACAGGCAATAAATTAAAAAAAAAAATTGATCAGATGTTAAAAATAGCTGTATACCTAACCGGACTGAGATATACATTTCTTAAACATTTTTGGCTCCATATTCTCAGGTTTAATGTTCATGATAGGTCTATTAAATTCATGTTACAAGGGCATCGACCTGAACTGTTGTGTCTGAAGTGCTGAGTTTAACGAAAGTTTTAATTTCCGATTTTTTTTTTTTCTTTTTTCATCTCTGCCGGAACTTCACGGATAAAAGGTAGTGCCAATAGTTGATAGCATCCGCTTTGTAGGGGGTTGGAAATTATTTTACTAGAGTGATTTATGTATAAACTTAATTTTTGTCGAAATCGCTATAAATGCAACTTCCACAAATTACTCGACATTGCGACACAGTCCCGGTTATTTCCAACATGATGAAATTTCTGTGGACGAGAAATTAGCATTTAAGGAACATATAACAAAACATCGATTGACATGATGTGTTTGAGACCAATTAGTTGGAACTGATGTAAGTCACGGAAGGAAGAGAGACAGGTCGAATAAAAATTACATCGAACCTTATGACAATGTAAAGAAAAAAAATTGTTCGTATTATGCCATTAGCCGCAATTCCTTAAGTACAATCTCCCAAAACTATCGTACCTCGTTAGAAGGAATATTAATGAGCTTTTGACTCTCACCCAAAAATTTATAGATAGCACAGAAACTACTGCAATACCTTATGACAATGTAAAGAAAAAAATGGTTCGTATTATGCCATTAGCCGCAATTCCTTAAGTACAATCTCCCAAAACTATCGTACTTCGTTAGAAGGAATATTAATGAGCTTTTGACTCACCCAAAAATTTATAGATAGCACAGAAACTACTGCAATACCGAGATATCTAATTAATTACGATTTATGACTTTTATTTCATATCTCAGTAGACATTAGTGCATGACAGCTAGAAAAAGTATTTGTTGAAGGAACACTGAATGAGCTGCATTAATATCGCCTTTTCTTTGGAGTTTTTCGTTTGGTAGAGGGTCATTTGTTACTTTCTTCATCAGTAGTGGTGTTTAGACAAAAAAATGGTCGTTTTGTTACGGTAAAAGCATCCGCGTTAGGAATAATTCGACTTATAGTTGAGTGATCCCAACAACCCCATAATTGAGGGCGAAAACATTAAATATGCATTATCAACAAATGTACTCTATTTAGCTGTGACACGCTCTCAATTGTATCTAAAATTTAGATAGCATGTCATAGTCAGAAACTGCCTACTCTGAAAAAAAAAAATCACTAAAAAGACTAAATGTGGTAGTACGTTTGATGAAAGAGATTATAATTAAGGCTGGAATTGAGGGGACGAGGCCAAAGAGTTTCTTATGATTAGAGGCATTAAAACAATTTGGATATTTAGATGTAAAACGGGTATTTTATCTGTATTCCTCGGGCTTTAAAGTGGCATGTTTAGCCTGCCTGAAGAATTTTTAAAAATAGAATACTTTCGCAGTATGACGGATCGTGTATATCATTATCCATGTTTACCAAGGTAAAATCACACCGAAATCCAGTAAAGCGTTTACAAGAGTGTTGTTTAGTTATTAATTATCAGATATAAGGAAAAACTAAATACATATAGGTACTGAGATATATAATTCATAAATCATCATTGATCATGATGGAACTATAAATATCATGTGGCAGGAGTGTCGACCAGAACTCTTGTGTCTGCAGTGTTTCGATTAACAACACCATTCTTTTCACCTCTGCCGAGAATTGTAGGATAAAAATGAGTTCCAATAACCAGCAAGTAACAGCACCCGCTTTTTGGGTAGATAAATACTGTTTTACTGGAGTGATTCCTGTATAAACTTGTTTTTGGTCGAAATGCTAAAATATACAACTACCACAAATGACTGCGAAACACCCAGTTATTTCCAAAACTCAGAAGATATATCTAGGGGCGAGAAATTCACCTATAAGAAAAATATAACTAAATTGACATGTAAAGAAAGCTGGCATGAGAGGTGTTTAAGAACAATAAGTTGGAATTGATGTGGGGATCACCGAGAACAGCGAGAAACTTCTGTGTAATCCTTTTTATCTGCAGTATTAACACTTTAAATTTAAAGAGAAAAAAAATTACATTATGAAAGTCCATGTTACACCATTAACCGCAATTCCTCAGGTGAAATCTCTCAAAACTGTGATACTTTGTTAAAAAGAATATTGAGCTTTTGACACCCAAAAATTATACCAGAAAGTATTGATACTATTGCAATAAAGGGGTATATAATTAATTACCATTTTGACTTCATTCCCCATCTCAGCAGACATATAGTGCTTCACAGCTACAAAAAATGCTGATTGATAACTGAATGAACTGTATTAATGACGTCTGGAAATTGTTTGGATTTTCAGGTTAGGTATAGGATAAATTGACTTTCTTAATTTGCAGAGGTAACCAGACAAAAAAATGGTCAAGTTGCTTTTTACGGTAAAAGCAACCGCGCTAGTAATAATTCAAGAATTTAGTAATTGACTGAGCCTAAAAATCGAATAATTTAGGGCCAAATTGCTAAATATACAACATTCAGAAATGTACTATAAATTAGCTAGGAAACGATTTCAATTGTATATACAAAAAAATTAAGGTAACATGTACTACCATGAGAACACCGTCTCGAATAAATTTTCACTATCTAGGCTAAATGTGGCACTATGTCAGATGAAAACGATTCACTGGTGGGTTTCATCCCAACACAGACCTGAAAAAATTGGAAATTTAGAGGCAACAGGGATATTATTTTTATCTATACAACTAGAGCATTAAAATGGCATGCTATGCCTCCTGATGAAATGTTATAAATGGAATTCTTTCACAGAATGACGGCTTGTGTGATATCATTATCCATATTTACCATAAAATCATCCCGAGGCAATAAATTGTTTAAATGAAAATAATATAAGTATAAGAAAATAGTTTAGGTATTGATTGTCAGATATATTAAGTTGTTAGGAGAAACTAAATACATAGCCGTAATGTGATATACAATTCGTAAACATTACTTGGATCGTTATATACGGAGATTTATTGTTCATTATGGGTCTAAATTTGCAAGAGCATGGAACTGAACTGTTGTGTTTTCCGTGTTGAGATTAACAATTTTTCATTTCCGGTGAGTCTATTTACCTTTTTTTTTTTTTTTTTTTTTTTAATTCATCTTAGCCGTGACTTCATAGATAAAAGGTAGTGCCAATTGTGAACTAGTTACGGGTGATAGCACCCACTTCAGGGAGAGATCAATACTGTTTTACTGGAGTGATATCCGTATAAACTTACTTATTCTCAAAACTGCGAAATAAGCACCTTCCTCAATTGTACTTCAAAGTGCTTCCTTTACACTTCCAATTATTTGCAATTGCAAAAGACGTTTCTGAGGGTGAGGAAATAACATTTATGAAACATTTAACAAGAAATCAATTGGCATGTAAAGAAAGCGGCACCTGAGGTGTTTAGGAACAATTAGTTTGAATTGATGTAGGGGTCTCCTAAACTAGAGAGAAACTTCGAATACGCAGTAGCAGCACTTAAAAATAACTATAATAAAACATAGGAAATGTACTTGAGGACTAAGAACGTTCGCATTTCATTAGGTAAAATCACTCGACAATTTGACACCTCGTTAGAATGTTGAAGACCTTTTGACTGTCACCTAAAGGATTATACGAGAAGGTATAAATGCATAATTGAGGGCGAAAACACTAAATATTAAACTTACACAAATGTTCTTTCATTTAATTGGGAAACACTTCCAACTGTATCTATAATTCCGAAAACATTTGTTACCGTGAGAAAACACCTTCTCGGGAAAAACATAAGTAATAAAGCGATTAACAGGTAAGGAAGGCTGGCATTTTAGGAGTTTAAGATTAGAGACGAGAAAACAACTTGGAAATTTAGAGATCAAAAGGATATTTTTTCCTTTATAACTTGGTCCTTAAAGTGGCATCTTGAGCCACCTGAACAAATTTTTAAAATGGAATATTCTCGCAGTATGACGGTTCGTTTGACATCATTTTCAATATATATCTAAGCAAATTAACTTCGAAAGACAATAAACTGTTTACAAGAAAATTGTTTAGGTACTGATCATAAGATATTAGGGAAAAACTATATACCTAAACCTACTGAGATATACAGTTCATAAACATTTCATGCTTCGTCATATTCGTAGCTTAAAAAAAAATTATGTTACATGGGCGTCGACCTGAACTTTAGTGTCTGAAGTGTTGAGATTAACTGTACTTTTAAATTCCGAGTGTTTTTTTTTTTTATTATTATTTTGGTTTCTTCGCCGAGACCACGGATAAATATTAGTGCCAATAGCTGATAGCATCAGCTGTGGGGGTAGTTCAGAACTATTTCAAGAGTAATTTCTGTATAAACTTTAGGTCGAAATCTCGAAAAATGCAACATTCACAAGTTACTGGAAATTAATTGACACTTTCCCTGTTATTTAAAAAACAAAGCTGTCGAGAAATATACATTTAAAAAAATATATGATATAGATTGACACGTAAAGAGAGCGGGAATCTGTGGTATTTAAGAACATTAAGTTGGAATTGATGTGGGAGTCACCGAGACAAACAAGGAACTTCGAATGAGTATTCGTTTTATCTGCGAGAAGCAGTTAAAAACTACATCGGGCCTTATGCCTGAAAGTAAAAAAAAAAAAAAAAAAAAAAAAAAAAAAAAAATACACATTGAATATTCGTGTTACACCATTAGCCGCAAATCCTATGGTATAAATCTCTCAAAACTGTGATACCTCGTTAGAATAAATACAGATGAGCTTTTGACTCTCCCTAAAATTTATGAGAAAGTATAACTACTATTTCAATTCCGAGGTATATAGTTAATTACTATTTATGACTTTATTCTTCATATCCATAGTCATATAATGCATGGTAACTAAAAAAAGAAATGCTAGTTGAAGGAGCACTGAATGAACTGTATTAAAGCCGCCTGGATAATGTTTGGATATTTACGTTAGGTAGAGGGTCATTTGTTACTTACCTCATTTGTTACGGTAAAAGTATCCGCGCTCGTAATAATCCGACTATTATAGTTGTGCGATCTTAGAAACAGCATGAATGAGGGCGAAAACACTAAATATGCAAATTTCTCAATTGTACTCTAAATTAGCTGGGAAACGCTTCGAATTGTTCCTAAAATTTAGATAGCATTTGTTATTGTGAGAAAATACTGTCAAAAAAAAAAAAATCACAAGCTAAATAAGCTAAGCGTAAGATGAAACTGATTCAGAGTTAAATAAGGCTGGCATTTGGGAGGTATAAGCCCAAAGAGTTTCCTAAAATTAGAGAAAAAAAAAAAAAACGGAAATTTAGAGATTAAACGGATATTTTTTTTTTTTATAACTTTGGCATTAAAGTGGCATGTTAAGCCTCTCTGATCAAATTTTAAAAAGGGGATACTCTCGCAGTATGACGGTTCGCTTGTTTTACGAAGGTAATAATCACTCCGAAATCCAATAAATCGTTTACAAGAAAATTGTTTAGGTATTAATTATCAGATATAAAGAAAAATTAAATACATAACAGTACTGAGATGTAGAAACTATGCAGTTCAAGACGGGTCTAAAAAAATCATGTTGAAGGAGAGTCGAGCTGAAGTTGGATATTTAATTTCCGATGTGTCTGCATTTTTCTCATCTCTGCCGTAAATTCTCGGTTAAAAGATAGTGCCACTTACGAACTAGTTACGACTGATAGCACCCGTTATGGAGGTAGTTCAGTGTTATTTTACTGGAGTGATTTGTATAAACTTATTTTTGGTCGATTTCGCTAAATATACAACTTCCACAAATAGACTCAAAGTTGATTGCCAAACACTCCCAGTTATTTCCAAAATTCAGGACATTTCTGGGGGCGAGAAATTCACATTTAAGAAACATATAACAATAAATCGATTGACTTGTAAAGTGAGCTGGCATGTGATGTGTTTAACTTGGAATTGATGTGAGGATCAGCGAAAACAGCGCGAAACTTCGAATGAATTGTCCTTTATAACGGCAGTAGAAACACTTTTAATTAAAAAAAAATGTTTCCACATTATGAAATTCGTGTTACACCATTAACTGCAATTGCTCAGGTGAAATCTCTCAAAACTGTGATACCTCGTTAAAAAGAATATTGATGAGCGTTTGACTCTCACCGAAAAATGTATACGAGAAAGTATTGATACCATTGCAATACAGGGGTACATAATTAATTACCATTAATGACTTCATTCCTCATCTCCGTAGACATGTATTGCATGAGAGCTACAAAAAATGCTGATTGAAGGAAAACTGAATGAACTGTATACGATAATTTGTGACTATTTTCATTTGTAGTGGTAACCACACACACAAAAGAAGGTCAACTGCGCTAGTAATAATTATAAAATATTGTACTTGACTGAGCCTAGACACCGAGAAATTGAGGGCCAAGACACTAAACATACAACTTTCAGCTGGGAAACTCTTTCAAATTTTAGGTAACATGTGCTACCGTGAGAAAACAGTCTCGATAAAGAGTCATTAACAAGGTAAATGAGGCACAACGTTAGAGGACAACGATTAACATGCGAATTTCATCACAACACAGACGTGAAAAAACTTGGAAATTGTGAAATAAAAAGGATATTATTTTTATCTATAACTAGAGCTTTAAAGTGGCATCTTAAGCCTCCTGACGAGATTTTATAAATGGAATACTATCTCAAAATGACGGCTCGTGTAATATCATTATCCATATTAAATAAGGTAAAATCATCCCAAAAGGCAATAAATCGTTTAAATAAAAATAGTTTAGGTATAAGAAAATTATTTGGGTATTGGTTGTCAAATATATTAGGAAGAACTAAATACCCGTACTGAGATATACAATTTGTAAACATTAGTTGGTTCCTCATATACGGAGTTTGATTGTTCATGATGGGTCTAAATTTGCAAGAGCATTGAACTGAACGGTTGTTTCTTCCGTGTTGAGATTAAATTATTAATTTTCAATGAGTCTATTGGCTTTTTTTTTTTTTTTTTTTTTAATTCATGCTAGCCGTGATTTCACGGTTGTGCCAATTGTGAACTAGTTACGGCTGATAGCATCCACTTCGGGGAGAGATCAATACTGTTTTACTGGAGTGGTATCCGTATAAACTAAATGCGTTTTTTGTAGCACCTCGTAAAGTCAAAGGGGTTTGAGATTCCGCTGTTGGAAAGTCAAACTCCTCACCGAGGAGTTTGCCTCTGCAGTGGTGCATACCCAAACTACCAATCAGCGTGTTGTGTAGCGGAATGTAGCCAGTTAGGGAGTTTAGCATGGTGTTTAATTCGCAATACCAGAAGATAACTTCATTTTTTATATTATAATGCATAACAAATAATCATGTTAATGACTATATGACAATAAGGAATTCTAACAATGTACACCCGAAAGCACTAATCTTTCCCCCAAGCAGCCGGAGTCGCGGCCAGTGAGCGGCCAGGCGATCGAACACCCCACATCCACCGCCCCTCCCCCAACCCCAGTGTAACCGTTGTTGCATAGATGTGGAACGGCCAAAGCTGGTGGTGCTATAGTGTGTCATGATCGTTTTTATGAACAATCAGAACCAGTAGGGGTACGTTTATAAAGGCATTTAATGTGCAATACTGTACTGTTAACCACAACATAATAGAAAGGCACGAAACTGAAAGACCTGTAATGTATTATGTGTTATTGTCAATATACTTACATACTATGAATGTTCGTGTTACACCATTAACCTTAATTCCTCAGGTGAAATCTCTCAAAACCGTGATACCTCGTTAAAAAGAATATTGATGAGCTTTTGACTCTCAGCCAAAAATGTATACGAGAAAGTATTAATACTATTGCAATGTCAGGACTCCATATTATAAACACAGAGAAAGTATTCATATTGCAATACAGTGGTATATAATTAATTACCATTTATGACCCCATTCCTCATCTTCGTGGACATATAGTGCATGACAGCTTCAAAAATTGCTGAATGAAGGAAAACTGAATGAACTGTATTAATTAGAGCAGGAGATTGTTTTGATTTTTGTTAGGTATGGGATAATTTTTAACTTTCTTCATTTGTAGTGCTAACGAGACAAAAAAATGGTCAAGTTGTTTGTTGCGGTAAAAGCAACCGCGCTAGTAATAATTAAAAAATATTATACATGACTGAGCCTAAAAAACGAATAATTGAGGACGAAAACACTAAATAGACAACTTTTAAAATGTACTCTAAATTAGCTGGGAAACGCCTTTAGTTGTATTTACATAAAATTTAGGTAACATTTGATACCATGAGAGAACACTGGCTCGAGAAAGAATCACTAACAAAGCTAAATGAGGCACGACGTCAGATGAAAACGATTCACAGGTGGGTTTCATCCCAACAGACACGTGAAAATACTTGGAAATTTAGAGATAAAACGGATATTATTTTTATCCGTACAACTAGAGCTTTAAAGTTGCATGTTAAGCCTCTTGATGAAATTTTAAAAATAGAATACTTTCACAGAATGACGACTCGTGTGATATCATTATCCAAATTTACCAAGGTAAAATCACTCCGAGAGGCAATAAATCATTTAAATGGAAATAGTTTAGGTATTGATTGACAGATACAGGTATATTATATTATTAGAAAAAAAAAAAAAGAATACATAGCCGTACTGAGATATACAATTCGTAAACATTTCTTGGTTCCTCATATTCGGAGATTTATTGTTCATGAGGGGTCTAAAAAAATCATGTTGCAAGAGCATCGAACTAAACGGTTGTGTCTTCCGTGTTGAAATTAACAATTTTTTAATTTCCAATGAGTCTATTCGCTTTTTTTTTTTTTTTTTTTAATTCATCTTAGCCGTGACTTCACGGAAAAAAGGTGAACTAGTTACGGATGATAGCATACACTTCGGGGGGAGATCAATACTGTATAACTTAGTTTCGTCAAAATTGCTAAAGATGCATTTTCCTCAAATGTACTTGAAAATTATTCCTTTACACTTCCAATTATTTGCAAATCTCAGAAGACGTTTCTGAAGGTGAGGAAATAACATTTAGGAGACATTTAACAAGAAATCAATTGACATGTAAAGAGAGCGGCACCTGAGGTGTTTAGGAACAATAAGTTTGAATTGATGTAGGGGTCTCCTAAACAAGCGAGAAACTTCGAATGAGCATTAGTTTTTATATGCAGTAAAAGCACTTAAAAATAACATCGATCCATATGACTAAAGTAAAACATAAGAAAAACTACTTGTGGACTATTAAAGTTCGTGTTACACCATTAGCCGCAATTCCTTAGATAAAATCTCTCGACAATTTGATACCTAGAGCGAAGGAATGTTGATGACCTTTTGGCTCTCACGGAAAGGATTATACGAGAAGGTATAAATATTATAGCAGGAACGAGATGTAATTTATTACCATTTATACTTTTAATCGTCATCTCCGTAGACATATCCCCCCCCGTGGGCAGCCACCTTGTCGTGGTGGGGGGGCTTGCGTGCCCCTGTGATCCCACAAGCCTGCCCGTGGATGTAACGACATCTGGAAGGGTCTCCCATGCGGGTAGGGTTGTGGGTGAGGGGTCTGACTAAGCGCTGCCCGAAACGTAGGTTACCCGTATGGGTCATCGGTACATCGGTACACATATTGACCCTTGGGGATAAGAATATATCAGATATAATCAAAATAAAGTAACACAAGCATTAAAAGTGAACAAGTATTTTGATTCAAGTACTCTTCTTAGGCAGCAGTGCCCTGACTGAGCTCCATAGAGCCCATTTAAATTGGCATCATATTTTCACTGATAATAAAAGTGACTGTGGTTTTCCCTCAAATCAATAATTTCACACATTAAAACAAGTCTTTATGTGTCATTTTTACCATCACTCACTATTAGAAGTTCCATATGCAGCAATGTATAGACAATAACTTACTTATGTCCAGAGATTTTGGTAGAAGCAATGAAGTAGCTCTCCTTCCTTCCTTCATTTACTTGTTGTTTACAAAGTGAGTTAGAATATGAATCATCAGCTGAGAAAAGTTACATTTTCTTTACATCCTGCAACAAGAAGAACGTAAATTCTCTGGTAAACTTAGATAAAATTAGTTTCTAAAAAGTAAAATTTCCGCCCATTTAATTGGGCCCTATGCGTTCGTGGGTTAAGAACAATATGGTGGAATTGGTGTGGGGATCACAGATAAGAGAGAGAAACTTCGAATGAATATTTTTTTTTAATCTGCAGTAGAAACACTTTTAATTTTAAAAAAAAAATCCACATTTTGAAAGCTCTTGTTATGCCATTAACTGCCATTCCTCAGGTGAAATCTCTCAAAAGTGTCATACCTCGTTAAAAAGAATATTGATTAGTGTTTGACACCCAAAAATGTATACGAGAAAGTATTGATACCATTGCAATAGAGAGGAATCGAATTAATTAACATTAATGACTTCATTCCTCATCTCCGTTGACATATAATGCATGAGCTAAAAAAAATGATGGTTGATGGAAAACTGAATGAACTGTTAATGACGTCTGGAGATTGTTTGGATTTTTAAGGTAGGTTTAGAATATTTTGTGACTCTTCATTTGTTGTGGAAACTAGAGAAAAAAAAAAAGTTGTTTGTTACGGTAGAAGGAACCGCGCTAGTAATAATTCAAAAATATTGTACTTAAATGAGCCTAAAAATCGATAAATTGGGGGCCAAGACACTAAATATACAACTTTCATAAATGAGCTGGGAAACGATTTCAATTGTATATACATAAAAATTTAGGCAACACCGTCTCGAAAAAGAATCACTAAAAAGGCTAAATGAGGCACGACGTCAGATGAAAACGATTCACAGGTGGGTTTCATCCCAACACAGACGTGAAAAAACTTGAAAATTGAGATAAAACGGATACTATTTTTATATGTAAAACTAGAGCTCTAAAGTGGCAACTTAAGCCTCCCGACGAGATTTTATACATGGAATAGTTTCATAGAATAACTGCTCGTGTGATATTATCCATATTTACCAAGGTAAAATCATACCTCGTTAAAAAGAATATTGATTAGTTTGACACCCAAAAATCTATACGAAAAAGTATTGATACCATTGCAATAGAGAGGAATCGAATTAATTAACATTAATGACTTCATTTCTCATCTCCGTTGACATATAATGCATGAGCTAAAAAACACTCCCCCACCACGAACAAAGTTTAGGTATAAGAAAATAGTTAAGGTATTGATTGTCAGATATATTATATTATTAGGTAAAAATAAAATACATAGCCGTACTGAGATATATAATTCGTAATCATTACTTGGTTCTTCATATACGAAGTTTCATTGTTCATGAGTCTAAATTTGCCAGAGCATCGAACTGATCGGTTATGTCTACCGTTTTGAGAAAAACTTGATTTTTAATTTCCGATGAGTCTATTGGCTTTTTTTTTTTTTTTTTTTTTAATTCATGCTAGGCGTGACAGTTTGTGCCAATTGTGAACTAGTTACGGCTGAGAGCATCCACATCGGGGAGAGATCAATACTGTTCTACCGTATAAACTTACTTTTGGACAAAATTGCTAAATATGCAGCTTCCTCAGATGTACTTAAAACTGATTCTTTACACTTATAATTATTTGCATATCTCAAAAGACGTTTCTGAGGGTGAGGAAATAACATTTGAGAAAGATTTTACAAGAAATCAACCGGCATGTAAAGAGATCGGAACCTGAAGTGTATATGAAAAATAAGCTTGAATTGATGTAGGGGTCTCCTAAACATACGAGAAACTACAAACAAGTATTCTTTTCTATATGCAGTAGAAACAAAAATAACCGACTAGAGTAAAACATGAAAAAGTACTTGCAGACTATGAAAGATCGTGTTACACTTTAGCCGCAATTCCTTGGGTAAACTCTCTCGCAAATTGATACCTAGTGAGATAGAATGTTGATGACCTTTTAACTCTCACCTAACGGTTTATACAAGAATCTGTAAATACTATACCAGGAACGAGATGTAATTAATTACCATTTACACTTTTAATTGTCATCTCCGTACACATTGTTACATAGCCTATGATTTCATCATCCTTTGTGTAATTTTAACGCACAGTTGCTGCATGTTTGATCACGAGCGTGTTCTGCCTCAGTCCCCCCCTTCTACCGTTATAGTAGAGTAAGTCGTTCTCTCTGTTATTCACAGCGGGATTTTCATCTCTTTGTCCCCGTGGCTTCATTTGCGCGTCCTTATTACAAGTTGTATCAAGCTCTGCCGGCCCCTATATAATGAGCTCAGTCTCTGCATCATGGCCACTTAGATCTGCTCCTCATTTTGTTCACATCTCTGTCCTCCCCTGTACAGATATTATTATTGTGAGTGCTCAAGAAGTCTCCAACCATCTAGCAGCTGTGTGTAATTTGAGTATAACTGTTGTTGCATTTTTTCTTGTACTGTATAGCATAAGTTTAATTTGTAGGCTTAGTGAAGTTTTTGTAATTCATGTATGGATCTTTATGTCAGTCATTTTTGATAATAATTTGTATCTGTAATTATTTATCTGGCATTCACTGAGTATTATCTGGTATCTCATTTCATCAGGGCTGACTTAGATAAATTTACTCTTGCTAATTTCGTGTTAATAGAGGCTATTGCAGTTAACCATATATTTAACCTGTTTATTTGCCATTACATTATCCTTATGAGTCCTGAATGTTTTGTTGTTAGTTTGTGCATTAAACTTTAACTTGTAATTTTACCTAACTCTTTTGTTTTGAACCTGGAACTTTACGGGACAGTAGTGATTTTTAGCATTCTCACTTAAAGTGTACGTTATCTTTCTCTGTTCCGTAACATAAATTTGGCGACCTCATATCAGGATATTCAGGATATTATCATAAGGATATTGTTTGATATTTTGTGACTGTGATATATTCATGATGGCTACTATTTCTACACTTGATGAAGCCAAAGATTTTTTGTCAAATGTGCAAACAGTGTGTGATATAGAAAACAGAACAAAGAATGAACTTAAGATTGTTGCTCAACAATTGGGATTTGTTGTTCGCTCTCATCGGTCTAAAGATCAAATTGTTGACATGATTAATGAAAGCTTGTTTAATGTAACTCCTCCAAATGAGCAAACGCAGATTGAATTAGCTAAGTTACAGCTAGCCCTGCAGGAGGCCCGTGCTAAGGAGGCTGAGTTTCACGCACAAGTTGAACTTGCTAGGATTCAGGCAGACCATGAGTATCGCATGAAACAATGTGGAACTGGATCATCTAGCTCTGATGATTTTGATGTGGCTAAAAATGTTAAACTTGTCCCTCCTTTTAATGAATCTGATTTAACAAAGTATTTTCAGTTGTTTGAGAGGGTAGCTACAGGTTTTAATTGGCCTAAGGAGTATTGGCCAGTACTCCTTCAAACTGTTCTCACCGGTAAAGCTCAAGTAACTTATGCATCTTTGCCTCAGGATCAGTCTGATAATTATGATGTAGTAAAGAGCTTGATTCTTAAGGCCTATGAGCTTGTTCCTGAAGCTTATAGAGTAAAATTTAGGACAACTTACAAGCAAGATAAGCAATCCCATGTTGAGTATGCAAAAATCAAAGAAGATCTGTTAGAGCAGTGGTTAAATTCTAAGAATGTGGATTCTGATTTTGGTAAATTTAAGCAGATGATTTTGCTGGAGGATTTCAAAGGTGTATTAGTAAAGATGTAAGCCTATATCTTGATGAGAAAAGAATAGATAATTTGTCTGATGCTGCAGTTTTAGCTGATGAATATGTTCTCACTCACAAGAGATATTTTAGAGGAAAAAGGAAAGCTGAGAGTCAGTACGTTGCCTCTACTCAGAGTACAGGTAACAGGAAAGAGAATAAAGATGATGTTTCTCAGGAAGTAAATACCAGCTCCACCTCTAGATTTCAGAAAAGTAAATGTACTTATTGTAGTAAGCTTGGTCATACTACGGAGAGATGTTTCAGGAGACAGCGTGATGTGAACAAAAAGGAGTCTTTAAATATTCAGTCAATTGGTCTAGTGTCCACCCTTGAGAGTTCCCAGAATTCTTTAACTGAGTTAACTGAACCTGCTTTGAGGGGTAACTTAAATTCTCATGATGGAGCTCCTCTTTTGAGCAGCAACGTGGGTGACACTCTCAAGAGTTCATGTGCTAATTTCCTGTCTGATGGTTTTGTCAGTCCTCTGGACAGTAATGACAGGAAATCAGTTAAAATATATCGTGATACAGGTGCTTGCCAATCCCTTATGCTGACCAGTGTCCTAGGCTCTAATGTTAATTCCTCTGATGAAACTGTAATCTTACAAGGTGTAGGGAATAATTACTTCTCTGTTCCTCTGTGCAGAGTGAATTTAGAGTCTGGTTTTGTTAATGGTTCCGTTATGGTTGGGTTGGTTGAGACACTCCCAATGTCAGGTGTAACTTTCTTACTTGGAAATGATATTGGTGGAAGTCAGATGTGTCCAGCTCCTCAGTTGTCTAGTGAGCCAGTGGCTGCGTCCCAGGATTGTGATGTCCCTGATGTGTTCCCTGCATGTGCTGTCACTAGGGCTAAGTCTAAAGTTACTGGTGATTTAGAGGATAATGATGATGATGATGTTATCCTAGCTGACACTTTTCTTGCTAATTTGGACCACTCACCAGATGAGGCAGTACCCCGTAGTGTTGATAATTTGTCTCGTCAAGAGTTGGTTGAGTTGCAGGTTGCTGACCCTGAGTTGAAAGGTCTAGCTAACTCTGCTTGCAGTGAGGAAGAGTCAGCCGGTGCTTCTACTTGTTATTATGTAAAGTCAGGAGTACTTATGAGGAAGTGGAGACCCCCAACAGCATCAGCCGACTGTGAATGGGAGGTTGTACATCAAGTTGTCATCCCTCGTGTTTGTAGGCAGGATATCATTAGAGTGGCTCATGATTCCAGTTTGGCAGGACACCTTGGAGTGAGGAAGACTGTGGCACGCATTTTGAAACACTTCTACTGGCCAGGTATCTTCAGGGATGTTTCCTGGTATTGTAAGTCTTGTCACACCTGTCAAGTTGTGGGGAAGTGTAATCAGACCGAAAGGTTGCACCTCTAGTTCCCATTCCTCCTTTTGAGGCGCCTTTCACCCGTGTGTTGGTGGATATTGTGGGCCCTCTTCCTAAGACTTCTTCAGGATTTTCTTATGTGTTGACCATGATTGACATGGCTACTCGTTATCCTGAAGCCATTCCACTTAGAAACATCTCAGCAAAGAACGTGGTTAAGGAAATGCTGGGGTTCTTCACAAAGTTTGGTCTGCCTAAGGAGGTACAGTCAGACCGGGGGAGTAATTTCATGTCAAACGTTTTCAAGCAGTCTCTGAAAGAGTTGGGCATCACCCAGATCACGTCTTCAGCTTGCCATCCCCAGACCCAGGGAGCGTTGGAGAGATATCATCAAACACTCAAATCGATGCTCAAGAAATACTGTTTGGAACATCAGAAAGACTGGGATAAAGGTCTTCCATTCGTTGTGTTTGCTGCAAGAGAATCTCCAAATGAATCACTGGGCTTCTCACCTTTTGAACTACTGTTTGGCCATGAAGTAAGAGGACCCCTTAAGTTACTCAAGGAATGCTGGCTGTCGGAGGAAGATGACGTCAACCTGCTGGAGTATGTGATGAAGTTCAAAGAACGGCTGTCCACTGCTTTACAGCTGGCGAGAGAGAATTTAGGAGCTGCTCAGGAAAAGATGAAGACTTGGTATGATAAGAAGTCCAGGTTACGCCACTTTCAGCCAGGAGATCAGGTTTTGATTCTGCTACCAGTTCATGGGCAACCTCTTCAAGCCAAGTTTAGTGGCCCTTATTTCGTGGAGAAGAAACTCAGTGATGTCAGCTGTCATCGCCACGCCAGATCGTAGAAAGAGCAAGCAACTATGTCACATCAACATGCTAAAGTTATATCACAGGCGGGACGAAAATAATCCAGTCTGCACTGTAGCTGTTCCACCCGAGTCTGCAAGTGAAGCTCTCCCATGCAGTATGAGCCTGAGTGATAGTTTGGGGAAGAATCCTGATATCATGAATGATCTCCAGACTAAGCTTTCTCACCTACCGCCCGAGGAAAGGCAGGAGTTTTCGGCATTACTGCAGGAGTACCCGCAAGTGTTCCGTGCTACTCCAGGAAGAACCACTGTGTTGACGCATGATGTCGATGTTGGAGACGCAAAGCCAATTAAATTGCCTCCTTACCGTGTGAACCCAGTGAAAGTTCCTCTCATCCAGAAGGAGCTTGGCTACCTGTTGGACCACAAGATGATTGAGCCCTGTCAGAGCGAGTGGAGTTCTCCTGTCACTCTAGTCCCTAAGCCAGGTGGGTCACAGAGGCTTTGCATCGACTACAGACGTGTTAATCAGATAACCAAAACAGACACTTACCCTCTCCCTCGCGTGGAAGATTGCATAGACAAGATCGGAAAGGCTAGGTACATAAGTAAGTTTGATTTGTTAAAGGGATACTGGCAAGTACCTATGACTGAACGTGCTAGGGAGATCTCATGTATTGTAACATTAGGAAAGACATTTGCATGTTCTGTAATGCCATGTACAGATTGTTTTAGAGTAATAAGAAATTTCCTTTGTAAATTTCTTTTTCTTTGTGGGGAGGTGTTACATAGCCTATGATTTCATCATCCTTTGTGTAATTTTAACGCACAGTTGCTGCATGTTTGATCACGAGCGTGTTCTGCCTCAGTCCCCCCCTTCTACCGTTATAGTAGAGTAAGTCGTTCTCTCTGTTATTCACAGCGGGATTTTCATCTCTTTGTCCCCGTGGCTTCATTTGCGCGTCCTTATTACAAGTTGTATCAAGCTCTGCCGGCCCCTATATAATGAGCTCAGTCTCTGCATCATGGCCACTTAGATCTGCTCCTCATTTTGTTCACATCTCTGTCCTCCCCTGTACAGATATTATTATTGTGAGTGCTCAAGAAGTCTCCAACCATCTAGCAGCTGTGTGTAATTTGAGTATAACTGTTGTTGCATTTTTTCTTGCACTGTATAGCATAAGTTTAATTTGTAGGCTTAGTGAAGTTTTTGTAATTCATGTATGGATCTTTATGTCAGTCATTTTTGATAATAGTTTGTATCTGTAATTATTTATCTGGCATTCACTGAGTATTATCTGGTATCTCATTTCATCAGGGCTGACTTAGATAAATTTACTCTTGCTAATTTCGTGTTAATAGAGGCTATTGCAGTTAACCATATATTTAACCTGTTTATTTGCCATTACATTATCCTTATGAGTCCTGAATGTTTTGTTGTTAGTTTGTGCATTAAACTTTAACTTGTAATTTTACCTAACTTTTTTGTTTTGAACCTGGAACTTTACGGGACAGTAGTGATTTTTAGCATTCTCACTTAAAGTGTACGTTATCTTTCTCTGTTCCGTAACAACATATACTGCATAATCGCTACAGAAAATGCAGGTTGATGGAACACTGAATTTATTATAATAATGTTACCAAGAGATTGGTTTTTCAGGTTAGGAAGACGGTCATTTGTGACTTTTTCGTATCCAGTGGTAACTTCAAATAGTCGTAAATAGTCAAGTATTTATTGTTGATAAAAGCGTCCGCTTTTGGAATAATTCAAAACTATGATAACTGATTCATGATGATTGAGGGCGAGATCACTAAGTATGGTACTTCGACAAAATGTTCCTCTTTTTAAATTCTGCTAGGGAAATACTCCCAATTGTACCAAAATTCGGATATTTCTTACGGTAAGCGAATGGCAAAAAAAATTTCAATAACTTCTGGCTAAATGAAGATAAAGTAAGACGAAAGCGATCAAAAGGAAAAAGCTGAAATTTTTAGTATAAGC